>NW_027271269.1:0-157141 GCF_040938485.1 Diadema antillarum | reverse complement strand
AAAGTAAACAAGAGTGAAATACAATATATGACATGAACAAAAAGAAATGTTAAGAAATATATAATATATACATGATATAGTGAACAAAAAAAAACCCAAGGAAAATATGATGAGAATCTGCAAGAATCTTCATCTAATTGAAGGAGACAGACTTTCCCAGAAAAAGAAGAAGATGAGGGGGGGGGGGGGGATGGAAGGGAAGAATGAAGAATGAGAAGGACGCACAAACTGATGACAAGGTACTTATACAAATTAACAATAGTAAAAGAAATATGAGTGACATCATTGAAAAAAAAAAGAAAAAAGGAAAGTGAAAAATACAAAGATGTACAGAAATATATAGGCCTACATGTGATAACTGATAAGTGAACAAAGAGCGAAGGGATTATAAAGAAAGTGAGAGGGGGAGGATTCGAATGGAGAGGGGAGAGTGAGAAAGATCACCATGATCACAAACAAGTTACAGATTACTTAGTTAGTAAAGTAGGCACAGCCTGTTGGAAAAAAAACTTATGTAGTAGCTAAGAAAAGGATGAGGAAAAATAGACAATCAATTCTAACATGTACAATTGTACCTACAAAACACAAAAAGACACCACGTGATCAGCCCCCGCCCCCCCCCCCCCCCCCCCCCCCCCCCCACCCCCTACTCCCTTCCCGATCAGGGATTACCCTCCTCCGAGTTCGCTCCCTGCTATGCCTCTGGTAAACATCACTGATCTCCGTAGTAGGTAAACCTATTTATATCTATCTGTGGTAAACCTACGATCGAGGGGTTTCACTTCCGGGTCCGAATACTGCTTCTTGCGCGCTGGATATTGTGTACAATGTGAATGGACCGATGGTACGAACCGAAATGTCTTGATGAACTCCCATCTCCCTCTAGCTCTCGTCGCGTCGCGCACGTACAGACGGCATACATCGCGCACATGCAGCAAGTAGGTTTCTATTTTAGCCATAGAGCTGCTGTGTATGATAGAGCCATCGCCCGACACCAGTGGATTGATGTGGATGGTACCACCAATGACATTGGATGATCTCAATTCACTGGTTTTGGAGTAGAAAATCTAGACCGAAATAAGCGCCCTTAGTGGATTTAACTGTACCAGTACTAGTAGGCTGTGTGCCTCTGGACTCTTGAATAAGGTAAGACCTAATATTCATGTGGAGGCTGGAAGATTGTAACACTAACACTGTTTAAACATGCACTGATGCAGATAAGAGTGAAGATTGGTTAAATTTACCTCTCTTAACTTTAGTTAAGTTAGAAATAAAGGCGATTAATTTAAATTTAGTGGTAATACTAAGACTGTAAGAGTAATTCATAGACGAATAGTAATTCAAGACCTTTCATTAGGTAGCGTGTGGTCTCACCTTACGTAAGTTTTGGTCGGTAGTGTACTGTAGAGTCTAAATCTAGCTAGATACTAGTTAGATCTAGTGCTTAATTAGCGCTAGTCTAGATAGAATTCTGGTAGAATACGGTTTCATGCACTAGGATCTATTTGTTTCACCAAATGTTCACCTGTCCTTGTGAAAATTAATCTTGTTGTCTTGACTAAACTTAGACCAAGACCTTCACTTGACCGAAAGATCGGTCTGTATCTGTCCGTCAGGGAATGTTCCGCGGAGACTGCGTCTGGCTTCACGGATCGGAGGACAGCATGGAAAGACTTCCATATGTACCCCTAACTGCGACCAGCCCCAACACCACAGTGTGTAACTGTGTATACGGAGCGTCCCGGGGTTAATGTACCCCCCACTATTATACACCTACATTGTACATTGTTGTATGAGCTTCCTCTAAAGTCCGTATTTCCCTAGGACACCGAGATCAATGACTATACCCTAACTCTAACCCAAACCCTAACCCTAATCCTAAATTGAGTAAACTCTATCTAATCCTATTAAATCCCAAAGCCACCTAAACTTATTCATGTTAGTGATTGATGACATTACTTATACTGAATCATAATGCATAGCGGGGGGTACATATGGAAGTCTTGCCGACAGCGTTAATGGCAAAATATAAAAGAGTCCTCCGGATAGACGTCAGACGGATCTTTCTGTCTAGACCTTCACAACATGACACAAGTTGTAATTACCGGTATCTATTCTTGTAGTTGTATTAATTTCCATTAGACACTAGTCACTAGTTGATTTGTGATTTTCTTTTCAGCACTAGCCATGGCCACTGCCTTGCGGTCTGACATTGAATTTTAATTTAAATTCAATTCAGTTAAGTTAATGTAATGATATCCAGTTCACAGTTGTCGCTGAGTCACAGTGAGTGGCCCCGTCACCACTACACTGCTCCAGAAAAGTTCACCTTTCCTCTTGTTCTGTTTTGTCACCTTCAAAACTGCTCCTTAATTAGCTTAAATGACATATTCCTGACACAAATTGCCTGAAAATTCCACAAGAAAGGGCAAAATTACTAGGAAAATTTACATCGTTTTCAAAAAAGCCACACAGGAGTAGAAAGATTCTAACTGTTACATGTACATGGTATCAACGTACGAAGCTTGAGTTGAAGAAAGCCATGATGTCATTTTCGAAAGGCATTATGGGAGAACAACCCGACCAATATGATCATCCCCACCTAGACCTCTACTTATATTTGGCACTAATGTACTTTTGAATCAGTCTGCAAGAATCTTCAGCCTATTGAAGGAGGCAGACTTAATCAGAAAGAATCTTACTTTAATAGGTCTACTTGGTTTCCTTAGGTGTAGAGACGTAAAGCAGATCTGCTCATGTGCCCTCATCACTGTTTCAGTGTTTGTCTAGCTGTATCCATTTACATGTATGATACCAGGTATCTCAAATTCCACTGTCACTGATCCAAATTGCACCAAAATCACAGGACATAGTTTACAGGCTCTCTAATACAATACAATATAGAACCCCTAGCTTATTTCCAATTACTTGTGTGAATTTGAACCAAATCGGTTGTCGGAAAGTGTCAGTATTGATGTCGAGTAATCGCTCTAAAACAAACTCAATCTTTGCAAGAGATTGCGTAGTACACTACCTGCATGATCTAGAAATGAAGTTGGCGGTTGAATATTATGCAGGCTTACTCGACACAGGAGCTAAAAATCAATGTAGGTAGGCCTACAATGATTGTGGCAAGTTGAAAGAAGTCAGTGATTGAGAAATACATGCATGTGTGTGTGTGTCTGTGTGCGTGTTTGTGTGTGTGTGTCTGTGTGTGTGTTTGTCTGTGGTCTTGTGTGATCTAGGAAAAAAAAATCTAGGAACTGCATTTCTCATCTAATTTAATTCAACTTGCCATAAATCATATGTACAGCTCTACTATACATTGATTTTAATTTTTGCTCCAGCTGTCCAGGATACTTGAAATATTTATTGCATAATTCAAGTGATCAAGTCATTCCATAATGTGTAAAAATGTCTGAATGTTTCCTGTACTGGACTTTGAAAAACTCATTGTATCCGATTCTTGTAAATCATGCATCATCCTACCATACACGGACATCTGTAGTTCAGTCTTCATGCACATCTTGAACTCTTGCTATATTGGGAGTCATATTGCACACGAGCTGCCACATCACAATAAGTGCTAAGCAGAAAGAGATGTTGTTTCTTGTTTTCAGTATTTTTTACTATATTTATGCCAGAAATATTGGTTTAACAGAGTTCATGAAAAAATATGGTTTTCAGCTCACCTGAGCCAAAGACTCAAGTGTGCTATCTTGATCACTCTTCGTCCGGTGTCTGCGTGCGTCATCTGGTGTGCATCATTTATTATTATATTTATAAGCATTTTATATTTTCATCTTCTTGGAAACCCCATGACCGATTTTCACCAAACTCAGCAGGTAGCATGCCTACACATACATGTACAATAGTGTAGGGGGATAGGATCTCAATTTGTTCAAATGAGCACCATCCACGTGGGGGCCCCAGGGGGCTCAAACACCCCAAAATTTAAGGAATCTTCAAAAATCATCTTGTTTAGAACCAGAAGTGGTAGAGCTGAGTCAATTATACTATGAGTTAATCCATGACTGTAGTTTCAAGTTCGTTCATGGGGGAATTAAGAGTGCCCCCCCCCCCTTGGAACCCAGGGGAGGGGTCCAAATAGGGGCCTAAATTTTACATTTTCGTCTTCTTCTTGAAAATCTAATGATAGATTTTCACCAAACTTGGCAGGTAGCATCCCTAGAGGCTAAGGGGATAGGATCTCAATTCATTAAAATGGGCACCATGCACCCTCCCCCCTCAAAAAAAAAAAAGATCTTCTCTAGAACCAGAAGTGATAGGATTATTAAAGTTAATACTATGAGTTAGTACTTGAATGACTTTTGTTTCAAGTTTGTTCATGGCAGAATCAATGGTGCCCCCCCCCTTTGTCATGGGGGGGGGGGGGACATCAAAGTGGGGACTTAACTTGTGCATGCTTGTCTTCTTCTCCTTCTTTAACAAACAAGCAAGCAAACAAACAAAAAAACCTTTAATGAATTTTTACCAAACTTGGCAGGTAGGTATGCCTACATTGTACAGACCTTTTCATTCTTCTTAAAAACAACATGATGTATTTTTCACCAAACTTGGCAGGTGGCATTCCTAGGGGGATAGGATCTCAATTTGCTCAAATTGGCACCGTTGAGGAATATTCAAAAATATTCTTCTCTAGAATCAGAATTGATAGAGCTTTTAGTCTTTTTTCTTTGTTTAGACTGCATAGTCAAACTTTCTGAGTACAGTGCACTTGGCAGGATGGAATACATTTCACATGTATACACATGGACACCATGCCCTCAGCTCTCAAAGCTGCCCCTGCGCACCCCCCTCCCCCCCCCCCCAAGTTTACAATGTTCTGTGGTAAGAGTCTGCAAGAATGTATGGAAGGTGGACTGTACGTATGCAATACTCAGGTGAGCGCTAGAACCCCGGATCTCTCTTGTTGTGACCCCCTGCTTGTCTTGATACCATGTAAAGCACACTAAGTGGAAATAATACCTCTGGTATCTGTTTAGAGCTTATTCTGAATGTGCATTATGAGTTTGGAGTTTCAGTTGATGTAACTGTATGAATTTCATTAGATGTACAGTGTAACTGCATCAATTAAGGTAGGGGAAATAGTTTACTGTAAAACAAAGAATGTTCGCGTGCATTTTGATTTCGCGAATTTCGCGAGAGCCAAGATTTGCGAAATTAAAATGCAAGCGAAAGTTCTTACCGACACTTTATGCAGTGAATGCCAGTGGCAATTCGCAAAAATTTCATGCCTCGAAAATGGCCGTCGGCTCCAATTCGCAAAAATTTCATGCCGCGAATATAATCATGTTTTACAGTGTGCAATGTGATTTGTTATATTCTCTGTGGGAATAAAAACAGGGGAAACCTTGTGGGAATGTGTAGAGATAGTCATATTCATTTTGAGTACAGAACAGGAACATACTCATACAGAGATCATGACAGTCACACACACACACACACATGCACAAAAGCATGCATACAGGAGAATTCACACGTAGCACGTAAACTTCAACATACACCTTGTAGTGCACAAGGGACATTATTGTCTAGGTACATGTAGGTCCAGCCATGTCAAGTACTTTCCACTTGCATGACTATAGTGCAATTATTGAGTATATCATGTATAATGACTAATTAGTATAGTGTAAGTGTTTCTTTTTTTAGCTTATGGCTCAAGTGAGCTCTTGCTCACTGTCCAGCATCCATTAACAATGAATATTAAAAGTTTTCACATTTTCATGGCCTTCTTGAAAATTGGTGGCTGGATTTTGCCCAAACACAGTACATTGTACAGTTGTACTGTGATCAGGAATCATCAATGGGGGAAGGGGATCATGATGGTGCACAAGGGCAGGGGGGTCCCTTAGGGTAGGCTGAAATGCACAAGCGACATTGAATAGCATACTTTCATGATTTTTGACACTTTTCTCTTCTTTTACAGAACTGGGGATAGGTTTTAAACCAAATTTGGCAGGAATAATCAGTGGAGGGGAGGGGATTATACAATGTAGCTCATACAAATGGTGGTGGTGCCCCAGAGGGGGCCCATATGGGGGCCCATAGGATGGGATCCAAATATCCCAAAATAATGAGCTAAATTTTGTAATTATTGATATTTTCATATCTAATGTTCAAGTAGGGAGATGTTGTCCAAGGGTTCTGCAGCAATCCCTGAATCTCAGGATTTTAAAATTAGTATTCCTCAGGTTGAATACCACATAAAAGGTAAAATGTCTTGCTTGGATGAGTGCTAGGCTGCTGGCTACATGTAGGCACATGGGTCTTATACAGGGGTGGATCCAGGGAGGACCGCAACCGGTGCACGCCCCCCTTTATTTTTTGTTGAAACAAAAGAAATAAAAAGAAAAAATGGCGGGAGGGGTGCGTGCGCCCCCCTTTAATTTTGTAAACACGCCCCCTCTTTACGGAATTCCTGGATCCGTCCCTGTTATAAATGCTGTTGTAGTGTTAGGTTGGATACCATTAGATCATTGATAAATACTATCGTAAATATAGATTATAAAAACATTTGTCAGGGTCATGTATTCAGTTTCTGTCTCCATGACATCATGAATAGCAAAGTGGGTCTGTTGTGACTGTACAATTTGTACTTACTCCTGTAGTGCTGGCTATCCTACAGTGTGGATTATTTTGACAGAGGTTCATGTGACATACTGCATGCTCTTTTTGTTACTTTAAGCATTGCTTTGATTTGCTCTCAATAGCCATTCATATTCCGAGACTACATCGAGGTCATGTTAACCACGAAACATGCACCAGATATTAAATTTAACCGTTTGTTTTCACGAGGCAAACAGATGCGTACTTACTGAGCATTGAAAGAAAAAACAAATTACATCTAGAGTACTTCCTATTCATCTCCATTCACAAAAATAATAGCTAGTTTTTATGTAGCACATTTCACACATGTTGAATATCTCAATGCGCTTTACAGACTATTACTACCCCATGCACATGCATGTACAGTACATGTATGTGCAACCTAGAGCAGAGTATGATGTGATACAGAGACTTCAACTCTCCCGCTTTCGATGGGAGATCTCCCGGCGAAAGCCCATTTTTGCAAAATCTCCCGTTCTCCCGCTTGAGATGCAATTTCTCCCGCCCTGGCTCTGTGTCTCCCGCTTGAAATGATATCTTACTTAGTATCATCGTATGTCAAAAAATAAGCATGAGATGGCACGAGAGAGCATCTGACACCCTAAAGCTTTCAGGGCCCGCTTAACCCGGTGAGGACGTTTTGATTTTGCTACAACACGCATTTCCCATTGACGCTTGCCCGAGTATACTCGGGACTCGTCCTCAACGGGTTAAGGGCCCTGGACCCAGGCCGCAAGGGACTTCGCACTCGTGATGTGCGCTTTGCACACATAAATTTGGATTCTCCCGTTTGCAAGGGGTTTCAGGCGGGAGAATCTCCAGATCAGAAGGTGCTTGGGGTTGGAGTCTCTGGTGATATACATTTTAGAGTAGATGACAAATCGGTGCCATTTATGGACTGGAGCAGTAGAGAATACTGGCAGTGATAAATCAGTTTGCCATTCAGTATGTTGAACATGCTTCAAGTGTCAATGCCTAAGAGTGCTCTTCACCATCTAATATGTTGCAGTGCAGCTCTGGCGTGTTCAGTTTTACTGACGGTGAATATGACCAAATTAAACTCCACTATTACTACCTACAAGATGTACCTTGGTGGCAGCTAGACTTCATGGTTTCATGGTTTTGTCTTTGACAAGTTACACAAACGTGTGTAACAGACTGTCATATTCTTCTTGATCGTCAGTCATGTCAAGGGGTAGATGTTATAAAATAAAAAAAATGTCTCATTCATGCAAGTTTGATTTTTCCTGTGCTCTGTCAGCTCAGCTATAATTTCCCACCCCTGTGCATTGCAATAAATTTATTACAGTACTGTAAAACCAGAAGATTTGTTGTATTTGCACATTTTGCAAGGAGCCAAGATTATAGCCAAATCAAAATGCGTGTGAAAGATCTTGTCTACACTATAATGCATTGAATGCCAGTGGCAGCTCGCTATAAAATGACATTGTGAAAAAGGCTGTCGACTCCAATTAACAAAAATTGCATGCCACAAATATTACTCAATGGTCTCACAGTACTTTGAGACTCATTCAATGCACACCTGCTATGACGTCTACAGAGACTCCAACTCTCCCGTTTTCGACGGGAGATCTCCCGCCGAAATCCCATTTTTGCAAAATCTCCCGTTCTCCCGCTTGAGATTTAATTTTTCCCGCCCTGGCTCTGTGTCTCCCGCTTGAAATGATTTCTTACTTAACATCATTGTATGTTGAAAAAATTAGCCTTAGATAGCACAAGAGAGCATCTAGAACCCTAGAGCAAGGAACTTCGCACATATCAAATTGGAGTCTCCCGTTTGCTAGGGGTTTCAGGCGGGAGAGTCTCCCGATCAGAAGGTGCTTAGGGTTGGAGTCTCTGCGTCTATAGATGTTCTCTGGACTGTGTGTCCCAATATCATAGCATGTGTTGTGTATCTGTGTCCTAATTATATGCAATACTGTATCACATCACTATGATAGCTCTGCCTCCCTTTCTCCCTCTCCGTCTCTCTCTCTCTCTTTCTGTCTCTCGCTGTGTTTCAGTCTTTTCCTTTGCCAAGGTTTTTCACATACCTAAAATGCATCTAGATGTAAACCTTGTGAACCCCCAAACATAGCTCTATAAATAGAACATTACATTTGTAGATGCTGCTTAATGGGGAGTTCCTCCAGCCATCAGTAAAATGTAGAGAGTAGTTGTAGAATCTGTACTACACTGCATTGTACACTGTACATTTAATATGGGGCATCATCTACATTGTGCAAATGTGCATCTCGGTTGTCTGCATTGTTTGGCCATCTGCATTTTCAAGTAGTGCTCACACATCCTGTAAGTTGAGACAGCTTTTTACATTATTGGTGATAATCACACTAAAATATGGTATTGTGTATTTTCAGCTGACTCTGTCTGCATTCCTTGTTCAAGATTTTTCAGATAATTGGTTTCTTTGCTCAAGGGCCACAATAAATTCCACAAATCTAACATAGGGCTGTCGATTTATGTACTACATGATGTGAAATTTTGAAAATCGTCTGGAATGCCCCTTCAATTTTTCCTGTGCTCTGTCAGCTCAGTTGTAATATCTAACCCCTGTGCTTTTGCAATAAATCTAGAAATCCAGAAAATTTCTAATATTTGCACGTTTTGCAAGGAGCCAAGATTAGCCAAATCAAAATGTGTGTGAAAGATCTTGTCTACACTGTATGCATTGAATGCCAGTGGCAGCTCACAAAAATGACATTGTGAAAAAGGCTGTCGACTCCAATTAACAAAAATTCCATGCCACAAATATTACTGGTCTTAAGGGCTTTTTACACTTGCAAATTTTTGCTTAGTCCCGTACCAACGGTGGGGCTAAGGGGGGGCCTTAGCCCCACCGTTGGTACCGGACTTTCCTTAGCCCACTTTCTGTTTACACTTGTTTTTGCCAAAGTGGGTTAGCCCCACCGATAGTCCCGTACTATCTGGCCCTGCAAAATAGCAGGGTTAGCCAAGCAAGCGAATGTAAACAGAACGAAAAAATAATCCTGGACTAAGAGACAGAGACGAAGTCCGTCCCCCCACTGATCAATCAGAAACGAGGTAATTAAGTGTTGCCAGGTGCGTGCGTGTACGTGTACAGTGCACAGCGTAATCATGAATATTCATGTGGTTTGGAAAGCAGGGGACTAAGAAATATGAGTGTAAAAAGGTCAATTTTCTCCTTAGCCCCGGACAAGAGCTTAGTACGGGACTTATTGGCGAGTGTAAAAGGCTGAAAAAATTGGTACGGAACTAACGATAGTCCTGGATCAGAGAAAGCACGGGGTTCAGAAACACAAGTGTAAAAAGGGCTTTATACAGTACCAATACTTTGAGACTCATTCAATGCACACCTGCTATGACGTCTATTGATGTTCTCTGGTCCTGTGTGTCCCAATATCATAGCATGTGTTGTGTATCTGTGTCCTAATTGTACATGCAATATCACATTGATCACTATGATAGCTCTGCCTCCCTTTCTCCCTCTCTCATCTCTCTCTCTTTCTGTCTCTCACTGTGTTTCAGTCTTTTCCTTTGCCATGGTTTTTCACGCTAGATGTACACTGTAAACCTTGTGAATCCCCAAACACTCTGTAAATGGAACATTAGATGCTGCTTTAATGGGGAGTTCCCCCAGCCATCAGTAAAATGTAGAGAGTAAAGGTAGAATCTATGCTACCCTATCCCATTGTAAATTTTGTATGGGGCATCTACGATGTACAACTGTGTATCTCAATTGTCTGCATTGTTTGGCTTTCTGCATTTTCAAGTAGTGCTCACATCCTGTAAGTTGAGATAGCTTTTTACATTATTGGTGATAATCACACTGATTATGGTATTGTGTATTTTCAGCTGGCTCTGTCTGCATTCCTTGTACCAGGTCAGGGGTGGTCCACAACTTGAAATTTGAGCATGTTGCAAGCTCTGAATCTGAGAATATTGCAGAAATTGTATGTGTGCAGAGCGCACATCACAAGCACTTCCAGTGTACAACTGCAGTACAGTACGCAATATTTCACAGCTTATCTCTCCTTGTGCTGCTTACATTCAGTGTTCTCTCTCATGTTTTGCAAACAAATATCGTAAGTACTAGGTACACATGTAGTTTGATGTGTCTTACGTTTTGCACATGTTTTTCACATGTTTGCATACATTTTATTTTGAGCTTGTTGCAAATTCTTTAGGATGTTGCAGAGCATATATTGCTGGCTTTTTAGGATGTTGCACTTGAAATTTGAGCATTTTGCAGCAACATGCTGAAACCCCTTGTGGACCACCCTGCCAGGTCCAAGTTATTTCCGCCGTATGTGTACAACAAGTTTTAGTACAGTACTGCTAGTATTACCATCGTGTATTTACCATATCTTCTGTATATGATTACTACTGCAGCCACAACTGTTTATCAGTCTTTAAAATCCTCTTCCTCCTCTTCTTCTTCCTCCTCCTCCTACCCCCACCCTACCACCACCACTTCCACTACTACTGCCACTATACTACTGCTGCTACTACTACTACTACTACTACTAATACTAATACTACTATTACTACTACTACTACTACTACTACTACTACTAATACTAATACTACTATTACTACTACTACTACTACTACTGCTACTACTTCTACTACTACTACTACTACTACTAATACTAATGCTGCTACTACCATGTGCTACTACGTTCTACTACTACTAAAGTTACTGCTACTACCTCAAATTACATGTATTTTACTACACAAACTTGTACGCTACTACCTCAAATTACATGTCTTTTACTACACATACTTGTACCACCATTATAGTCCAGTCAATCTAGCGCTTTTTAGGGGGTAACCCACCACTAATTGCAACAGTAGGAATTTCACTGCAATGCAAGTCGTTGAGGCCTCCTGAACACCATACTAAAAGTCCCAAAAAATCCAGTGGGGCAAAATAGTAAAATTTGCATAATATGCAAATTAGCACCTGTAATGAGAGAAAATTGACAGATCTCAGCTTCCCATTATCCAGTTTAAAAGATTTAAATGTATAAACTTATATTTTGTAGGTCAATGAACACCATGGATGCCTTTTCGAATTGGTCATACGAAAATAATTTACATAAAATGCAAATTAGCGGTAACTGTAAGAGTGCATTCATAACAGCAGTATATACTCACGTTGGCATAATGCACGTTTTTCATATGGGAACGCGGGGTTGAGGGGGTAACTGGGCGCCTCTCAAGTGGCCGCTTTAAATTTGCACCTCTTTTTACTATATAAGTATTGTGGGGGTAAAGCAATGTCTCCTGTATTGATTACATTGCATTTCTTGGAAACAAAAGTACCCTTGCTATAAGGCACAATTGAATTTTGACAGCATGTACCTTTGTAAAATATATATTCACGTTATATGATTATGTTTTCTATATTGCCAAGAGGATAAAGGGCATTTTAGGGGCACACGCCACAGGATCGCCCTTCAATAAGCACCCTCTTTATTGTGTAGATCTTGTAAAGCAAATCTTCTATCATTTTCATGACTTTTCATTTAAAAATAAGAACGTATTTGCTGTATTGCCGGACTTACTTTTAAAACCATTCTCGCTAGAACGACTGTATTTGCGTTGCTAATATCCATATTTTGTAATAAAGGGTGTGAGCGTAGGTGTAAATTTAGACACCTCCCCAGAGATTACCTTTGAATGTTCACTTTTTGACAATGCAGTTATTGTAGAGCAATGTTTCCTCTATTAATTAGTTGCATTTTTTGGAAACAAAAGTGCCTTTGCTATTCGGCATGATGGAATTTCGAAAAGTTGTACGTTTGGAACATAAGTATTCGCGTTATATGATATTATATGTTTTCTATATTGCCGTGAGGGTGGAATATTTTTTTGGCACATCCCACAGGGTTGACGTTTACTGCGCACCCTCTTCACTGTATAGATCTTGTAAAGTTAAGTCTCTTCTATCATTTCCATTGCTTGTCATCGATGAAAATTGTTAGTGTTGCCGGGACTACTTTTACAACCATTCACGCTAGAACAACGGTATTTCCATTGCTAATATCTGTGTTTTGCAATAAGGGGACGTGAGCGTAGGTGTGAATTTGGACACTTTCCAAGGGATTACTTTTGAATGTTCACCCTCTTGACAATATAGTTATTGTAGAGCAATGTCTCCTCTATTAATTAGTTGTATTTTTTGGAAACAAAAGTGCCTTCGCTATACGGCATGATGGAATTTTAAAAACATGTACGTTTGGAACATATATATATTTGCGTTATATGATATTATATGTTTTCTATATTGCCGTGAGGGTGGAATATCTTTTGGCACATCCCACAGGGTTGCCATTTAATGTGCATCCTCTTCACTGTGTAGATCTTGTAAAGTTACGTCACTTCTATCATTTCCATGACTTTTCATTGATAAAAAGTGTATTTGCTGTATTGCCAGGACTACTTTTAAAACCATCCACGCTAGAACAACGGTGTTTACGTTGCTAATATCTGTGTTTTGTCTGAAGGTGGCGTGAGCATAGGTGTAACTTTGGACCATTCCCCAGGGATTATCTTTTAATGTTCACCCTTTTGACAATATGGATATTGTAGACCGATGTCTCCTCTATTAACTACAATGTATTTTTGAAAATAAAACTGCCCTTGATGTACGGCAGGATCGAAGTTGGAAAACATGTACGTTTGGAACATATAGTATATTCGCGTTAATGATATTCAATGTTTTCTATATTGCCATGAGGGTGGTGTACTTTGGAGCACATCCCACAGGATTGGCATTTAATGTACATCCTCTCACTGAATAGATATTGTGAAGCAATGCTTCTTCTATCATTTCCACGACATTCATTGATATAAAAGTGTGTAGCTGTATTGCTGGAACTACTTCTAAAACCATGCACGAAAGAACGTCGGTGATTAATGTAGAGCAATTTTTCTTCTTGTAATTATATTCCATTTCTTGAAAACAAAAGGGCAATTGCTGTAGTACAACTGAGTTTGCCCTGGCATACTGTATAATGCATGTTTACCGGTCACGGTAGGGGTGATCTGGGCACTTCCCAAGGGCTTGCCTTTTTTGACAAAATAAATATTGTAAAGCAATGTCTCCTATATTACCTTGATTGCATTTTACGAAAATAAAAGCGTATGTGCTAGACAGGCGGAAGAACTATTCAGAGGCATGTACCCATGGAACATTTTTCGCGGTTGTATACACTGCATGTTTTTCATTGCCTTTAGGATGCATGGGGTTACTTTGAGCACCTCCCACAAAGTGGTCTCTGCAAGTGAACCCTTTGGACTGTATAGATATTGTAGATCAATTTTGTTATTTCATCATTACCCCGGCAATTTTTATAGAAATAAAAGTATCTTGATATGACAGGAATTCAATTCAATACAATTCAATTCAATTTTTATTTCATTTTCGACAAGAGCATATAGACATCACTTTTTTTTTTTGTAACAGAAAATGAGCTAGGTGAGTAAAACTATGAGGATGAAAAGAATGTACAATGATTGTAGCACCTTACATTAATAATACATAGTCATAAAGCTAAAGTGATAGTCTTTAAACTCAAGGAACGACCTTTTTTGAGACATGCACTTTTGGAACGCCTGTAATTGCGTTGTTATTTGCGTTTTAAGGGTCATGGTTTGTATGGAGGCAATTAATGTGGGCACTTCCCATATAGTAGGCTCCCTTCGAATGATCACCACTTTAACTACGTCAGTGTAAGTCAAAATTGCAGAGCAATATAATCTTCTGCTAACCCCATTGACTTAATTTCATTAAATAAAAGTTTCTTTGCTAGAGGACCAGAAGGACTGTTTAAAGGCATGTACCCATAGAACATAATTATGTATTTGCATTGGTACATGATTATTGCATTTCTTAGACTGCCTTTGGGTGGGGTAATTTTGGGCACCCTCCACGTGGTTGCCTTCGTATGTGAACCATTTTCACCTTATAGATATTGTAGAACAATAATTCGTCTTTAACTTCCATTGAATTTTAATGGAAAGAAAACGAAAAAGACGTTAGAGAGGTTTTTCCGCTTCAAACAGCTGTATTCATGTGTGTTTAATTACTAACTGACATTGTAAACATAGCTTTCAACACTTTCGGTGTTCCAATCTGAAACCTAGAAGCATAGTTTTCATGGAAACACTATCTTTATCATTATGGGAGCTAATTTGCATACTATGCAAATGAGGCCCAGATTATGTACAATGAAATGTTTGCATCGCACTAACTGACATTGTAAACATAGGTTTCAACACTTTCGGTGTTCCAATCTGTAACCTAGAAGCCAAGTTTTCATGGAAACACTATCTTTATCATTATGGGAGCTAATTTGCATACTATGAAAATGAGGCCCAGATTATGTGCAATGAAATGTTTGCATCGCACTAACTGACATTGTAAACATAGGTTTCAACACTTTTGGTGTTCCAATCTGAAACCTGGAAGCATAGTTTTCCTGGAAACACTGAATTTTTATCATTATGGGAGCTAATTTGCACATTGTGCAAATGAGGCCCAGATTATGTACATGGAAATGTCTGCATCGCACTAACTGACATTGTAAACATAGGTTTCAACACTTTCGGTGTTCCAATCTGAAACCTAGAAGCCTAGTTTTCTTGGAAACACTGTATTTTTATCATTATGGGAGCTAATTTGCATATTATGCAGATTTAGCCAGTTTGCCCCACTGGATTTCTTGGGACTTTTAGTATGGTGTTTAGGAGCCCATAACAAGTTGCACTGCAGTGGAATTCCTACTGTTGCAGTTAGTGGTGGGTGAAACCCTATTTTGACTGGACTTACTTTAACTTCATTTTGATTTAAAGATTGTAGTTGCGCTTTCATATGACTTTCAATATCATGCCAATGTGCAGTATTCTTTCATCCAATACACGTGTCCTTAGTCTGTGTCGTAGCCTCTTCCTGGAAATACATTGTATAGTGGAAATATTGCCCACTCGAATGAAGATAGCATTGTTAATACTGAAAGTATGAAACCACACACATGAAATCCAAGCCGGTCAGTAAAACATTAACCACATATATTTTGTCGCCCTTCCTATGAAGTGTTTTGTTTGTTTTGATTTGTTTTTGTTTTGTTTTCACGTGCAGATCTGCGGGGGAGAAACGCTGAGTCATGATGCCCACGGAATGGGTGCCCCGGAAGACCCTCGGCTCGGGGTCATTCGGGGAGGTCATGCTATACGAACATAAGGTGAGTGTTGTCTGTTGCAAATGTGTGCTTCAGTACAAATGCAGCAATGTACTACCGCACTGGTATTTATATTATATTGGATGGCTATGAATGGGATACCAGGGAATATTGCACAAGTTAGGGCCAATATTGCACGAATCGAAGATGAGTGCAATATTGACCCTAACGAGTGCAATATCCCCTGGTATCCCATGAATCAAGGCCATCCAATATAATTATTATCATCTATACTATCAAGTAACTAGCAAGATGTTTGTGCGCTTGTGAATTGTAACAAAATGACGCGCACTAGTAGCAAGCGTTTGCGCATTCAGCAAGCGCTCGTGCAACAGACGAGACAGAATTGAATATGGTGTGATCTTGAACGGCAAGTAACCACGGTAGCCTATGGGGAATTAATATGTTGGTCTATGCATTTCGTTCAATATGCTCTGATATTGAACGGTAAAAAATGAGCGCACTACAATACGCGTTTTTAATGCGCCGCTAAAACGTCCTATATAGATGATAAACAGTGATATTGCATGGCAGTTTGGTTGCAGTGAAATTCCTCATGAAGGGAAATTGTCCCAAATGTGCTCTGTTTCGTGTTACTAGTGAATGTAAACTTCTCACTGCACCAAAAGGTGCTCGAGGCGCTTAAATACTATATATGTCGAATATTTCATATGAATGGCATAATACAGAACATTCGCAAGGTATTCATTACTACATGATCATATTCCTTTCGACATTATTTGCATTGCAACAATACAAATATTGTACATGGAGAGGACAAGTACATGTACAATATGTATTGTTGATGTTCAACAGAGTTTATCGTAACAAAGTAATGTTGAGAAAATTAGCCAAGTCAAAAGTCACTGAACTTTCGGTAAAATTGACACATTGTTGAGCACTGCAACTTCATCTACTTCAGAGGATTGCCCTTTGGTAATGTGCCTTTTTTGGGAGGGTAGAAATAAACAAATGAGCAAGTATACATGAAAAAGTGATACAAGGTCAAGGGTCACTGTACTTTTGCACCCCTCTGCCCCCCCCCCCAAAAAAAAAAAGAAGAATAGATTTAAATAATGATAATTCCCCAACCATAACAGTAATTCAGATAAGAATGCCCTTTTGAATTAATTTCTGGTGGTTGACAGCGTAGTAAATTATTAGACCATTATTTGCATGATTGGCCACTCCACAGATTAAGGTTATTATAAAGTAAAGTTCAAATTACCATGTCTTGTCATAAATTCCATGTGGAAAAAGCGCAGTTTCAGTGTAAGGCCTAATTGATGTTTTGGATAAAAGTAAGTTTAGGAAGCTTAAATGTTTTTGGTTTTTTTTTTTGCGGGGAGGAGTAAAGGTCAGTCATCAATCGGTGGTCAAAATCAGTGAACTCCATCAGAGTGTGAATTACAAGCCATATCCTTTCGGCAGATATGTAGGTAGTGATTGCATGAGAAAAGAGAGGATTGATTACCAGTCTATTGTGCACTACAGTCCAGTTGGTCAGGTTAATGCATGGGAGCATGGTGTAGCACAAATAAACATTTTTACAAGATTTGTTTTTTACAAGACACGTCAAAGACATTGTTTGCCAGGTAGCACTGTCACAAGTATTAGTGTGTATTTTTATATTTCCTTAGTCAGGTGTCATACAAGTAATTTTCCCGGCTTTAGGGACTGTACAGTACTGGTTGAGGTAGGGACTCATGTTTTGAACATTCCTAAGTGAGATAATGAAAAGCCTCTTATGAAATATGAAAGAGCATGTAATTTTAAGAAGGATTCAACGTTTATTTGATGAAAATTGGTTTTCAAATGGCTGAGATATCCACAGTGCTAATAATAAAAGGCGACATGCCCCAACTTTATTAGTATCTCTTTGTTTCACCTTGTTTTTTGATATCTCAGCCATTTCAAAACCGATTTTCATCGAATAAACTTTTGATACCACTTAGAATTGCATGCTCTTTGACATCTCATAGGGTGGTTTCTGAATATCCCGCAAAACGTTAAAAGCTAAATCTTCACCTCGACCAGAACTGTACACACCCTTTAACAGGAAGTAGAAAAAAGTATCACAACAGGAACCAATAGTTTGATATCAGAATTCACGTCAAAAATTAAACTTCCTGTTTTACCATACCTTGATGTGTTGTGTTGTGTGCTGTCCCCTTTTGAAGGGCTGCCAAATCTGAAGGAAATAGTTGTGGTGAGTTCTAAGGTTGCATTATATGCAATAAGCCAAGCAAGCCAATAGAAGGTGTTTTTTTTTTTCTCTTCTCCCTGTGAATATTGGGAACATTTTGTTTTGGGTTGACGACCCAATTAGTGGTCCATTCATTCATCAGTCAGTCTGTATGCCCCAAATCTCAGTACAACATACAATAGCTTTATATGTGTTTGATTGATTGGGGTTTTTTTTCTCTGTCTCTCTTTCTCTTTTTTTTTTTTTTGGGGGGGGGGGAGGGGGAAGGGTACCCACCTCATTATTCAACCATAACTTCAGTGAGGAATATCCAGTGCAGATACAGTTTGTACTACAATTGTATGAGGTGGAATAGAAGTAATTGAACAATAATTTTATAGATTAAACAGATATGACTTACAGTGTGAAGAATAAGGTGTGAGATCGCTGAACTCTGGCTTATATAGGTGTGTCATTATCACACTGAAATTAAACTAGCAGGCTATTTTTACAGTTTAGGAAAGTAGCCCAATATTATGAATGTGCATCTTCATCAACTCGAAAACAGCCTGCTTGGGAAATTAGCGCGAAATTAACGCATTGAGTACTTTGCATCATTACTTGGCTGGCACAGCAATATAACTCTCCGTAGAGTTCTGTGGGCTCAGCGCGTGGTTCAAATGATGGGATCAAGAAAAATTAGGCTGATGAGGATGCAACCTAATTCATAAATTAGCCCTTTTCAAAACTACAAGTTGTAGACCAAGATGTGGGGGGGGGGGGGGGGGGGGCGGGGACTTTCCCGATCAAATAACGCACTATTTGTGTCTTCTGTGCCCAAATAGCGGGTTAGATTGACATTGGGCTAATTTCCTAACCAAAAACTTGCATGCTATTTTGAAAATTCAGTCTGATGCAGACAGGCCTAATGTCATTTTTCATCCATAGTTTCAGCTGGGAAAGTGCCAAGGGAGTGGTACATATATGTGGTATCGGGTAGGAATGGAAGTTTATGGAGAACTGTGTCCTTCGAACAAAGGGGAGTTGAATAAAGGTCTGCCCGCAAACGTCCTTTGATCCAGATCAGTGAACTTCATATATGTATACTCTAAAATAAAAGGCCATTTTTAAGCACTTTATGGGAAATTGTGTGAGAAGGGTTTAGTCATCTCAGTTCACTATATGGCGGTTGAATTGTGAGTAGTTTTTCTTTGCTGTTTCTAAGGAGGAAAGTCGGGCTGGGGAGAAATTAATGTGCATGTTGACATTCATGTCCTTGATGTGAAGTTAAAGGACAAGTTCACCTTCATAAACATAAGGATTGAGAAAATACAACAATATTAGTGGAACACATCAGTGAAAGTTTGATGAAAATTGGACAATCGATGCAAAAGTTATGAATTTTTTAAATTTTTGTGTTGGAACCGCTGGATGAGGAGACTACTACAGCTTGTGAGTCATATGCGTACAACAGTATAAAGAAAATGTAAAAGAAAATGCAACATATTTTCACTTTTTTCGCATAATAAAAGAGCACTTGACTTGCCTCTTTCTAAAGGCAGGGGGAATAACATTACCCATAACATTTGTCGGTAACGAGTCAGGGGAATGTGTACTTTTTTCAAAAGATGGAATTTTGTGAAATTCTCTTTATATTTTCCTTATATTGTTGTACGCATGTGACATCTAAGTTATTCATACACTGCAGTAGTCTTCTCATCCAGCGGGTACTGCACAAAAACTTCAAAAATTCATAACTTTTGAACGGATTGTCTGATTTTCCTCAAACATTCAATGATGTGTTCTACTAATATTGCTACATTCTCTCAATCCTTATGTTTATGAAGGTGAACTTGTCCTTTAAAGGACAAGTTCACCTTCATGGACATGTGGGTTGAGTGAATGCAGCAATATTAGTAGCAAACTTTCACTGATGTGTTCTACTAATATTGCTCCATTCTCTCAATCCTCATGTATATGAAGGTGGACTTGTCCTTTAAATGTGAAAAGTGAAATGTGGTATGTACTCTAATGGTATAATGTGACTGCCCAGCTCAAAACCTATGAAAAGTAGGCCAAAATTAATTTCCTCTTTTCTACGTTATACATTTTGTTGTACAAAAAAAGTAAGCCCAATGCTTTATAATGGTATAACTTGTTGAAATTGGACTGTCCTAGCCCATTCAAAAAGCAATTGAAATAAAGAGAGGATTAGGAGGTGCTGTTTCATAGAAAAGGATTTAAAGGTTATGGTCACTCAGGCATTCTGTGCATTAGTATCAATGAAAAAAAAAGATATATGGTCCATGTGAAAAAAAAAAATATGTATCTTGATTTTAATTTTATTTTAAGACACCAAATTTTAAACAGTAGAAAGAGAAAAGATTACGCTCTCAGGTATTACAGACAAACTTTGAAAATTTGAGTCGGTCTGTGCAAATGACGCATTTTGCTCCATCACAGAGAGAATCCTAATCTGCGACCTTTCTGTGGGTTTTGAGCTGGGCGGTCACAAATGGCCAGCTCTGTCTGTATTAATTTTGTTGTCATTGTTGTTGTTGGTGTCTCTGCTTCCAGACAAGCAAGCAGTGCATCGCCATCAAGAAGTGCAAGGTGGAGCTGGACTCGCGCATGGAGCAGAGATGGAGGGACGAGGTGGACTTCATGCAGAACCTCTGCCACACCAACATTGTGCAGGGAGTGCAGGTCCCCGCAGAGCTGGAGTCCCAGTCCTCTCGGCTGCCCTGCCTTGGGATGGAGTTCTGCTCCAAGGGGGACCTCCGCAGGGTGAGTAGGATAAATGTGCCCCCCCCCCCCTCTATACACAAAACCCAATTACACATACACAGAAAGTCACAGTCATACACTTTTTGTTTTCTTTTAAATCTACGCACTTTGACAGGTTGACTCAGTACCCTTAACCCATTGAGGACAATCTGATTTTACTAAAACACACGTTTCCCATAGACACCTGCCAAAGTGTATTTGGGACTCGTCCCAATTGGTTAATCAAAGTAGCGATTTTGCATGTTGATTTTCTGTAACTTTTCTTCATTGCTAAGGGCCATCTAACTTTGTTTTGTGGCATATCATTTTATTGTATCCCCCGAACAGAGTTCGGAGAATTTGGAGGATTTGGCCTCGTTGCGCCGCGTTCGCGTACGCCGCAGAGATTTTCTTGTGAGCGCTCTGCTGGCTGCAGTTCTTCTTCGATCATCTTCAAATTTGGCATGAAGGTGTATTATGGTAAAACAAAAATGCCTATTGTTTTTGGTGATGGCACCCTCGCTTGTTCCGTCTTTATACACGAAAAGGTAAATTCAACAGGGTCTGCTTGTGTGTGCGATGCTGGCCGTGTTTCTTGACCGATTTTTATGCCTCCACCACGAAGTGGTGCCGGAGGCATTATGTTTTCGGGTTGTCCGTCCGTCCGTACGTACGTCCGCATTCGTTTACGCGATAACTTGAGAAATATTGACTGGAATTTTACCAAACTTGGTCCAAGCATAAAGTATGATGGGGCAATTACTTGATTAGATTTTGGGTGAAATCGACCAAAGGTCAAAGGTCTAGGTCAAATCATGAAACTGTATCCGTTTACGCGATAACTCAAAACTGGTTTGAGCAAATTTCACCAAACTTTGTCCGAAGATGATGTATGATGGGACAATTACATGATTATTCTTTTAGTTAAATCGGACAAAGATCAAAGATCAAGGTCAAATCCTGAAATTTATCTGTTTACGTGATAACTCAAAACTGGATGAAGCAGCTTTCACCAAACTTGGTCCAAGGATGATGTATGATGGGGCAATTAGTTGAGATTTTAGTGACATTGGCAAGAGGTCAAAGGTCAAAAGGTCAAGGTCAAATGCTAACAATGTTGCTATTTCCCCCATATCTATGCAATGCCCAAAGGTATTTTATTGAAACTTAGTGTAGACATGTATTACTGTGTAAAGATTCTCCAGAGAGTGTTTTATGTCAGAAGGTCAAAGGTTAGGTGAAAATGATGCAATTTCACTTTTCTCGCAAATGGTTCAATATATATCTTCATGGAACTTGGTACATATGCATGTACTGACTGGCAGGGATTATCTAGGGAATTTAGGGGTCATGGGCCAATAGGGGTCAAAGGTCAAGGTCAACTCCTCAAAATTTTACTGTTTCCCTCATATACTAGTATATGCAATGCTTGCATTATTAGTTTTAAAACTTAATATATACATGTATCACCTAGTGGAGATTCTCTGGGAAATTTCCAGCCAGAAGGTCAAAGGTCAAAGGTTACGGATCAAAGGTCAGGTTTAAATGAAAAAAAAAAAATCTATTTTCAGTACTGTAATTACACTCTTTCTTCATACCTTGAAAATTACTCAATGCATAAACTTATAACAGGGTCGGTCAGAAGTCAAGTAAAAATCCTCAATTCGTCAAATATATGTACCTGCACTCCCTAATAGACAATTATAGCAAACCCAGTTTGAGGAAAGTGAACATTCAAAGCATTTCTGACAAACCTGTCATTTCAGTATTTTGCCAGTTATGTGAAACTGTCATCACACATTGTGAAGACATTGTACTATTATATACACCTATTGGGAGAATCATGCATTATGGCGGAGGCATCAGTTGCCATAGCGACATTTCTAGTTTTCAAATTTGGTATGTAGATGTATCATAGTCAAATCTACAAATGTATACACCTATACCTATTGATAATGCTGCCCTCACTGTTCCACCTTTTACAGGGTCAAAGGTCACCCTGATCATGTCAAAATTTGCAAAAGTGCTTATTTATGCAATAACTTGATTGTTACTCCAGGGATTTTATTCAGACTTGCTAAGGAGGTGTATGGGTGGTCATTCTAAATGAAGGTTACAACAGTTTGTGGTGACGGCGCCCTCAGTGTTCCGACTTGGATGCCAATGCACATTTCTTGTGTGTGCTCTATCAGCCACATTTCTTATCAGATTTTCTTCAAATAAATTTTGGCAAAAAGGTGCATTATAGTGAAATGAAGATGTCTATATTGTTTTTGGTGGTGGCGCCCTTGCTTGTTTCGTCTTTATACAAGAAAAGGTAAATTTAACAGGGTCTGCTTGTCTGCGATTTTGTCTGAATTTTTTATGAGGACGGGTTCAGGGGTTACATGTGCTCGAGTGCGAGTACTCTAGTTTAAAGCTGAGAATCTCCTCGCGTAGAATTTGACCGCTACTCGAAAATTGCACCAGGCAACTATTTGTTAATTCTGTGGTGCCGGGTCACAAATGTTAGATGTCTGCCTAGCATGGATGTGGTCCCGCACACATCTTTATACAACAAAGTGTCACAGTACTTTCAAAGAAGTTATTCTTTTCTGGACCTTTGAGCTTTCTTTGCCAAGAAAATTTTGTCGATAATCAGGCAGGTTGGAGACTTCATTGTCATTTGTTAGTTTGTGTTTGTTTCTAGGCATTCCTGTGTAAATTTAATTTATTAGCTTGTGTTTGTTCCAGAGCATCCCACTGTAAACTGATATCTACATTTGATTATTCGTGGATCCTCATTCTGGAAAGGTGACCCACATTACTTTTTCAGTCTTCCACCTATGATTGCATTCTCAATATTTATCTTTTATTCTATTTGCAACACTTTTGTTTTGCCTATGAAAAGCAACACTTTCATTTGCCTCTATATTTGTATCTAAACTAGAAATGGAGAATAAACTAGCACTCAAAGTTATACTCGAGAAGAGGTTTCTTTCATATTGCCTGCATGTCACACTTGTCGCACCCTAGAAACTTGCGGAGTTATCCCACGTCTGTGGTCTTCCAGAACCAGAGATCATCCTCTTGGCCCGACACATATCATCGGCAATAGAGTACCTCCACGACAAGAGCATCATTCATCGGGACATCAAGCCGGAGAACATCATGATCCAGGACACAAACGGGAAGGTGAGTTTGGCAGTTCGCTTTGTTTGTTGTCATGCCAACAGCAGGCCTTCTCATGTCCTCATCGGTAGGGAAGGAGGAACTCCTCCTCACCACCATTTTTTGTAACCCATTAAGGACCCGCTGATTTTGCTGGAACGTGTGTTTCACATAGACACCTGCCCAAGTATGCTTAGGACTAGTCTTCAATGGATTAAAATTTTTTATGTAGGGTGCAACAGGTGTTTCGGTGCTGTTGGCTGCATTTTTGAATGTAGATAGTATACAAAAGACTTTAAAAAGTGGGGGTGTAGGAGCTGTATACACAGACTACCATTCAGAGATACTGCCTGTACACAATTCCTGCTGACCCACAAAAAAAAAAAAAAAAATGTGAGTCATCTGTTTTATAGAATGGGTCAAAAATTTCTAGAAATATGGCTAAACTGTGCTGATTGTAGTTTACGGGATGCATTGGAAAAAAATCTTGCATATGGTAATTACTGGAATCGTGGTTACGGAAATTTGCGAGACTGAAAAGGAAAATGCGCATGCCATCGGGGAGGAATTATTACTGGGCAAGTGACGACACAGATTGCAAGAATTCCTTTTCCCATTCTGTAATACTCTTTTAACCTGGTGAGGACAGACTAATTTTGCTAGAACGCTTATTTCCCACAGACTCGTGCCCGATTATTCTCGGGACTAGTCTTCAACGGGTTAAAGTAAAAGAACAAAACAAAACAAAACAAAAAACATTGTGGCCAGGGGGAATGTTACTATGAGTGGGCTGCAATACACCATGATGTTCTCTTAGAAATTTGATAAGAGCTGATCTTGTCAATTAGTGCATCTACCACTTCAATGCAGTTTAGAGCAACAGCAGTGTAAACATGATGCACAATTTGTAAACTACTTGTAAATTCGACACAATCAAAATGAACAATGTGCGACTAAATAGCACGCACTGACATGACACAATGTGGGGGCAGTGAAGCCAAATTTGTACAAGTGTCAGGGCAGCATTACCCTCGGTACTTACCAAGAAATTGTTCCACCAGTCTGCAAGTCTTAATTGCTTGTTACAAATTGTACCTCCGCCAAGGGGGGAGGTTACAGTGTATGTTTACGTTACCGTTGGTTTGTTTGTCAGTTAGTTCGTTCGTTCGTTCATTCGTTCATTTGTCCGTGTGCAAAATAACTCAAAAAGTAGTGAACGGATTAAGATGAAACTTGCAGGAAAGGTTTAGAATGACACAAGTGACAAACGATTAACTTTTGGTAGTGATCCGCGAATTTTGGGGGAATTTATGAAGGATTTTTGATATGTTGGCAGGTAGGGTCAATGAACTTAAGAGTTCAGGCTGCACATATTTGAGGTTTGCATGCCCACACTAAAGTGCGTGCTCTAATTTCTGCTAGGGCGAGGCGCA
Source organism: Diadema antillarum (assembly GCF_040938485.1). Taxonomy (NCBI): domain Eukaryota; kingdom Metazoa; phylum Echinodermata; class Echinoidea; order Diadematoida; family Diadematidae; genus Diadema; species Diadema antillarum. The sequence goes on along the minus strand of NW_027271269.1, from coordinate 131,729 downwards.
CGGTGCAGCTGAGGGTTTATGACGTAACAAAGGCGTCTATACAGTATCAAGAAATCGTGCGGCTTTCAGCACACAATGCAGTACATATATGGGTGGAAGAACAAGATCAGTGCGGGTGGAAATGGGCTGCATGCTTAGCGGAGGTCTGTGCTCTCAGAGTGCTTCTCTAGTTTAATTAATAGATTAAACGAGATTTAAATGAAATTTAACATTGAAGTTTAATCACAATTCTACGAAGTACTAAGCCTAATATGAGGAATCATGTCTGGGTTGTACACCTGTCACCGATCAGAGAACGCCACACATTCAAAGTATTGTGTCCTTATTCAGATGCAAATGAGTACCTGTTCATGTAGTGTGTATAAGTAGCCTGCTCACATCCGTGCACGTCAGTATTTAAAGTCAGACTCATTCAACCACAGTAAGAAGGGGCGGGCAAGAAATTCATTCTCACAATCACAACTCAGTGCAATTCATGGATTACTTAGCACTCATTCACGTCAGGAGACGGGATGAACCGTATTATCGGGTGGGACATGATTCCTCATATTAGGCTTAGTACTTCGTAAAATTGTGATTAAACTTCAATGTTAAATTTCATTTAAATCTCGTTTAATCTATTAATTCTACTTCGTACAGCCTAATTTATTCGGAATCATGTCTGGGATTTCAAAGACGATGGTTGAATGAGACTCAGCAAGCAGAGTAATTATTTTGTTCGGGCATGATCAAACTTTATTCATGCAGGGGCTCCATTGCCCGTCTTATGACTCATGAGATTGAGAAAGGCAAAAAATAACATGACTCTTACTCGAGAGATGAAATATCAAGTGACTTTTTCTTCAGTTCAATAGGCTTCTGATAAAATCTCGCGAAAGTTCTAGCAGAGCTCCATCCTGCTGTGGAAAGTATTGTGTCTATATCCGTCCCGCCTCTTAGAGCGGCACTCGTAGAGGCGGCGCGAGTACTGTGCCCTTTATATGTAGCTGTGTCGATACCGGCTGACTGGAGGACGCCTTTAAGCCATCGGCTAATCGTTTGGGGGGAAACGTTGCGATGAGGGCGATTGACAGAGAGAATGAGGTACCGATTCCCGCTTCGAAAACTTGCCGTCCTGCGAAGATATTCGCGTAACGTTTGGAGAACGCACATACGGTCGTCCTCTGGGTATGCTGACAACTGTATCGCCGTAGCGAGTTTCCCGGGCCTGCTAGTTTTAGTGATGTGGTTAACTGAAAAGGTGACTGATGAACTCGAGACCAATGAGTCATGTGGAACTATGTAGGCTATAGTATGTGCTCTCTGACTGGAGACGAGGGCAATGAGCATGACGAGTTTGTGAGACAACTGTTCGAGTGAAATCTTGTCGTTAGGACTGAGCGTGCGAAGGTAATTCAAAACCACGGCGACGTCCCAGGTAGAGTTGTATCGAGGTCGCGGTGGTCTAGAGTTGAAGACCCCTCTCATGAATCTCGTTACGAGTGGGTGTGATCCGACTGGATGGCCGTCACACGGGAGCAGAAACGAAGATAATGAGCTGCGTAAACTATTCAGAGTGCTGTATGCTGCCCCAGCGTGAAACTCCTCCGCCAGAAAATTAAGAACGATGCTTACATCCGAGCAAAGTGGATCGCTTTTCCACGTACAACAGAAACGGCGCCATCTCCTGTATGCCGAATTATAGCACCTCTGAGTTGACTGTCTCCATGACCGCATGATGATCTCGGAAGCTGCATGTGAAAGGCCTCTGATGCGTAGGCGTTCCCGGACACACGACATGCCGCTAACGTCAGGTGATGTGATAGCGGATGTTGGCTGTCGGAGGAAGGGAGAGATAAAATTCGGTTAGCAGGAGGCAGAATCACTGGGTGGTCTACTAGCATGCTCATTAGCTTGGGATACCAACTTTGTGTCTTCCACAAAGGAAAAACTATGATGGCCTGAGCCTGATCATTAGACAATTTCCGTAGAATTTTACTCATTAGGCAGAAGGGAGGAAAGATGTAGCTGCGAAAGCGCCCCCAATCGAGGCAGAATGCGTCGGTTGCCATGGCTTCGGGATCAGGACGCCAAGAAACAAAGGGAGTCATGCGAAAGTTCAGGCGCGATGCAAATAAATCTACCTCTGGTGTGAAAAATAGTTCAGAGAGTGAGTCGAAAATATGCGCTGCGAGCATCCATTCAGTATTCAAATTAAATGTGCGCGAGTAGCCGTCTGCTATTGAATTCTCAACGCCGGGAATGTGTACGGCGGACAGCCAGATGTTTCTGTCTAGACACCAGAGCCAGATTGTGCGCGAGATATTATGTAACTCGGGGGAATGGCAAGTCCCGAAGTGATTAATGCACGACACTACTGAAACATTGTCCGATTTAACACGAATGTTAATGCCAGATTCGTTTGAACATAGTGATTGGAGGGCAAAAAGAACTGCGAGCAATTCGAGATTGTTAATGTGGAGATTCCTTTCTCCAGAGCTCCATTGTCCGTGCGTGCTGCGCTTGTTAGTCGGGCAGTAGACGCCCCAGCCTTCGAGAGATGCATCTGTCTCGAATTCCAGGTCAATGTTCCGCATGATAGGCGAAAATGAGTTACTTGAATTTGATGCCCACCACTGGAGGGCATGACGTGCCTTATCTGACAGGGAAATGATAGCTTCAAAATCCCCTTGATTGCATTGCAAAGCAGTATTTTTCTCAATTTCAAGATCCCTCCGAAAAATAGCCCCATAAGGAACAGCAATTTCCGCTGCAAGGACGAGCCCAATAGCGCGAGATAGCGAGCGTATCTTCGTTGTCCGTTTATTTATCAAAGAAATGCATGTTTGGGTAATAGTGTCGCTCCTTCTTTCTGGGAGACTGATTGTCATAGTTACTGAATCTATAATGAAGCCCAGAAACTCAATATTAGTGCGGGGCTCGCACACGGACTTTTCCTTGTTAATGACAAATCCAAGTGACTCAAAAAGTTCGATTCGGTTCTTAACATTCGCCGTACAGTCGTCATAGCTACGAGCGATTAATAGGGCGTCATCGATGTAGTTACATGATACATCTCCTAAATTGCGGAGGGCAGCTATTGGGGGTTTTAGTACTTTTGTGAACACCCGGGGGGCACTGCTCAGTCCAAAAGGCAGAACGCGAAACTGAAACAGTTTGCCCTTCCAATGAAAGCGAAGAAATTTTCTGTGTTCTGGTGCTATCGGTATGCTAAAATACGCATCTTTCAAATCGATAGAAGCGAAAAAACAACTTGGTTCTACAAGGAGGAGTGCCGATTCAAAAGTCTCCATTTTGAAATGATGATATGAAACAAACTTGTTCAGGCCTTTCAGATTAATGACGGGCCTAAAAGATCCATCTTTTTTAGGCGTTATGAAAATATTAGATACGAACTCCCCGTCTTGGTGGAGGCATGGCTCAATAGCGTTCTTATTGAGAAGCTTCGTAATTTCATGGTCGATAATGGTAGTTTCACGAGGTGAAAAACTTGTTTCGTTTGGAACGAAGTTTTGAAAAGGCAATTGGTCAAATTCAATATGGTGGTGTTGTATAGCGTCTAAGACCCACTGGTCAGACGTAATCAGCTTCCAACTATCCGCAAATTGAGCCAGCCTACCTCCCACGACCGGGGGAGGCGAAGTTTTTGAAGGCAATTTACTCACTCCATCCTGTGGACGAGTTACTTGTCCGGCCTCGGGTTGTCTCTGCCTGGACGGCCGCGATATGTCGGCGCCCGTCGGCCGCTGAAGTTTGGGTGCTGCCTGGGTGGAAACCTCGGAGAGGAGGGAACGTCGCTCCTCCGTTGCGGGTACGGATCGTATCGTCCGGCGTGCCCGGGGTGTCTCCTCGGGTAGGCGCCCCTATACGCCTGCCTGAAGCTCCTCTTAGGGAGACTGGTGTTGCGAACACTCAGTCCCAGCTTCTCGGTGTCACGAAGTTCTTTACACTTTTGTGGGAGGTCGTCCCCGAACAGAAACGTGGATGGTTTCTGCGCCATCTCTTCGGAACACAGCGGGCGGAACGCCGGGCTTAATTCGGGTCGGATGAAATCCCTGCGTTTCGCATTCAGCTCGACGTTTGCTGCTCCGATTAGGGCGATACCATCGAGAATGAGTTTGGACGCCCGGGAGGAAAGGGGCGTATTTTGCGATAGCAGCTCGTCCGCTGCTCTCGCAAGGGGCGTCGTTGCCGTCAAAAAAGGGACTGCACCTTTTGTAGTTTCGAATCTGTCACTCGTGTTTCGGTTTTTAGTACGTGCCATACTTCTGGGTTAACCCTGCAAGTGGAAACGGCATCGCAGTTGGCAGGCCTTGGATATGACTCCTGCTTAGATTTCAGAGTGGATTCTTTCAGTTTCACCCGAATGAGTTTGTTCACAATATTAGCGAGCCTGTCGCTCACTGCTGCTCCAACGGGTTCGCTCTGGTGATCCACCATATCAGAGAACTCGCCGAGAACCCCGCTGTCCTGCTGAACCAGATCTTCAATTTCCATGTCGATGTCGTCGTCACGGGGTGGTTGCTCTTGCGGTGCTGGAGGGGCTTGGGTGTCCAGCAAGGACATGACCGTGGACTGCAGTGTGGAAACGGCAGTTGCGAGTTCTGAGAAGCGAGACGCGGAGCAGGCTTCGTTGGGGGGTGCGCCCAACGCCGCCGGTGCAGTCATCTGGGCGGGGATCGCGCCCGCCAGAGAGCCAGCAGGGATCACGCCTGCTGAAATGGTTGGGGCAGGGATAGCGCCTGCCGCTGTAGTTGCAGCAGATGCTTCGGGGGGATGCGCCCCTGCCTGTGGGCGCGTCTTCTTGCTCCGGCCCTTGGGACCTCTCAGCTTGCCTCCTGAGTTCTCGTTCACCAGCTGCATGTCGCCCGGTATTGGGGAGCACGGTTCGTTGAGCAGCCGCTCAATATCGCCTTGCAGGTCTTCCATCTCAAAGTTCTTCTGGTCGGCCACAAAATGTACACTGACGTGCACGGATGTGAGCAGGCTACTTATACACACTACATGAACAGGCACTCATTTGCATCTGAATAAGGACACAATACTTTGAATGTGTGGCGTTCTCTGATCGGTGACAGGTGTACAACCCAGACATGATTCCGAATAAATTAGGCTGTACGAAGTAGAATCAATGTGTGGATGCCCTCACTTTTAAAAGTACACTGTTGTTTCTAGCAGTAGAAATAGATAAAGAAAAAACAAACAACCCTCCAAAGTATGTGTATGAAAATTCTTGCTAGTTATTGCATAAGCCATGGTACTTACCATGAGATGTAATGCATTTAGTTGTGAGGATGAAAGAAATCAGAATGAAGTTTAGTGTACAGCATCAGTGACATCTGTCAGTGTTCTTATATTTGTTTCGTTCATTTCAGAATACCTACAAGTTGACAGATCTCGGCTTTGCCAAGGACAACAAGATCCAGGCAGCTACATCATTTGTGGGAACAAAGGAGTACATGGTAGGCATGAGCACTGAGTGATGAAAGGCAGTGGAAAGAGACTGGATAATTTTTTTTTTATACCTCCGCCACAAAGTGTCGCCAGAGGCATTATGTTTTCAGGTTGTCCGTCCTTCCGTCCGTCCTTCCGTCCATCTGCCCATCCGTTATGAATTTTATGGACAGCGTAACTAAAAAATCGTTTAAGGTATCCTAATGAGACTTGGTATGTACATTTGTATATGCATTAGTGGACAAAGTTGTGCCTATCAACTTTGGGGGCACATGCTCTAGGTCAAAGGTCAAGGTCAAATGCTCAAAATTTCACTTTTCCCCCCATATCTATGCAATGCCTGGAGGTTTTTTCTGGAAACTTGGTGTATACATGTAATACCAAATAAAGATTCTGCAGAGAGAGTTTCAAGTCATTAGGTCAAAGGTCAAGTGAAAATGTTAAAATTTCACTTTTTTCTCCATATCTTGGAAATGGTTTGAGCTATCTTCATGGAACTTATTACAGCTGAACCTCTCGTATCCGGACAAGTCGGGACCGGGGCTCATCCGGTTAAGGGATTTGGCCGGATACAGGAGACTCAATGCTTTATACATGCACATACACATGTACATTTTGTACTGATGTAGCCCATTGTAGTACCACATTGTAGTAATGTGTATACTGCAACCTTTTCATTGTTACACTCAGTAACAGACCCTATAGAGGTTCGTGTTTGCAAGAATGAAATTATTTTCTTTTATAAATTCTTGGGATGATTTACCTAAATAATCATTAAGAAATGTATCAAGTAGATCTTGAAAATAAACAGTACATGTCGACGAAACTACCCTTCAAAATTCGATCATCACGGCTCTGCAAAGTCGACTGTAGGTCGCCATTGTTAGATGGTCTCCCTCTCTCTCTTTGTGTGTGTACTGTGTGTGAACAATTTTTTGAGTGTTCAATATCATTCGTTGCTCAGCCAATGACTCGAAACAATGCATGTCTATCTAGTCATATCGACGGCTGTGTATGGACCTATATGTGGCAATGCGATATGAGAGGACTCTGTCCATGCTCTTGCGATGATTTGGGGATGTTTGGGGATGTTAAAATGTCTGAAGGTAAGCAATTTGGAAGGAAATTTGATGTAATGTATGTCAATCATGTTGGAAGTAATATGTAATTCATGTGTGTTTGTGTAGGAGTTCTCAAGGAGTTGGGAATCCCCCTTTCCTCCTGTAATTATTAAAAAAAATCACGGCGAGATTGCGTCCGTATAATAGAGAGATCCGGATAAAGGGAGGCCGGGTAAGAGAGGTTCAACTGTACATATGCATGTACTGACTAGCAGTGATTATATAGGGAATGTGGGGTCATGGGTCAAAGGTCATGGTCAACGGTCAAGGTCAACTCATAATTTCACTTTCCCCTCAGATTTAAATGCAATACTTGCCGGATTTTTCTTGAAACTTAATATATACATGTATAACCCAATAGAGATTCTCTTGGAAGTTTCTTGCCCAAAGGTCAAAGGTCAAGTGAAAGTGCTAAATTTCATTTCTTGGTCCATAAAAATCTCGAAAGTGACTCAAGGTATCATCATGAAATTGAGTACGATCTATGCATGTTTTACCTGACAGTGATTCTCTTGGAAATTTTAAGGTCATTGGGTCAAAGTTCCAGGGTCGAAGGCCAAGTTGAAATTCAACAATTTTTATGCCTCCGCCACGAAGTGGTGCCGGAGGCATTATGTTTTGGGGTTGTCCGTCCGTACGTACATCCGTCCGCATTCGTTTACGCAATAACTTGAGTGATATTGACTGGAATTTTACCAAACTTGGTCCAAGTATAAAGTAAGATGGGGCAATTACTTGATTAGATTTTGGGTGAAATCGGCCAAAGGTCAAAGGTCAAGGTCAAATCATGAAATTGTATTTGTTTACGCGATAACTCAAGACTGGATCGAGCAAATTTCACCAAACTTTGTCCGAGGATGATGTATGATAAGACAATTACTTGATTAGTTTTTTAGTGAAATCGGACAAAGGTCAAATCCTAAAATTTATCTGTTTACGTGATAACTCAAAACTGGATGAAGCAGCTTTCACCAAACTTGGTCCAAGGATGATGTATGATGGGGCAATTAGTTGAGTAGATTTTAGTGACATTGGCAAGAGGAAAAAGGTCAAATGCTAAAAATGTTGCTATTTCCCCCATATCTATGCAATGCCAGAAGGTATTTTCTTGAAACTTAGTGTAGACATGTACTACTGCATAAAGATTCTCCAGATAGAGTTTCATGTCATAAGGTCAAAGGTCAAAAGGACAAAGGTTAAGTGAAAATGTTACAATTTCACTTTTCTCACAAATGATTCAATGTATTTTCATGGAACTTGGTACATAAGCATGTACTGACTGGCAGGGATTATCTAGGGAACTTAGGGGCCATGGGTCAATAGTCAGGGGGTCAAAGGTCAGGGTCAACTCAAAATTGTACTATTTCCCTCATATGCTAGTATATGCAATGCTTGCATTATTAGTTTTAAAACTATACATGTATTATCTAATGGAGATTCTCTGGGAAATTTCCAGCCAGAAGGTCAAAGGTCAAAGGTTAAGGGTCAAAGGCCAGGTTTAAATGCACACACACAAAAAAATCTATTTTGTACTGTAATTACACTCTTTCTTCATACCTTGAGAATTACTCAATGCATAAACTTATGAAAGGGTCGGGCAGAAGTCAAGTAAAAATCCTCAATTCCCCTAATATGTGTATCTGCACTCTAAGACAATTATACGTGTAGCAAACCCAGTTCAAGGAAAGTGAACATTGAAGATATTTCTGACAAACCTGTCATTTCAATATTTTGCCAGTTATGTGAAACTGTCATCACACATTGTGAAGACATTGTACTATACACCTATTTGGAGAATCATGCATTATGGCGGAGGCATCAGTCGCCATAGTGACATTTCTAGTTCTATTCGATATTGAAATTATACTTTTTCTCCATACTTTGAAAGTTTAATCATTGCATAGACTTGTAAAAAAAGGGTCAAAGGTGAAGTAAAAATCCTCAAATCCCCAAATACTTGCGCTCTCAGGCAGTATAGCCATCCATCCAATTAAACCTAGTTCAAGGAAAGTGAACATTCAACACATTTGTGACAAACCTGTCATTTTGATATTTTGCCAATTATGTGAAACTCATCACACATTGTCAAGACATTATACTATAGACCTATTAGGAGAACCATGCATTAAGGCGGAGGCATACCAGTCGCCATAGCGACATTTCTAGTATGTGTGTGTATTTTTTTTCTTAAGTTCAGGTCAGGTTTGAATAGGTTAGGTCAACACTCAAGTGGAGTCTAACCAAGAAAGTAAAATCAACCTGCAGTGTATCGCCATCAGTTAGTACCTTCCTCGTTAACAATTTCATTTTCAAATATTGTAGTTCATAATCAATGGTTATATGCCTATGAAGATTTAGTCTTTAGGATTGAGTGGACTTGTCTGAACTTTGTAGTTCATAATCAATGGTTATATGCATTTCAAGATTTAGTATTTAAGATTGAGTGGATTTGTTCACTCTGGTGAAGGAGAAACAGTTCGTGAGGACATAGAAGGAAAAAGCAAAAGGGGTCAATGCACCTTGGTTATTCCTGATATCGCTTGTACTTGTCGGTCCTTCAGGCGCCGGAGTTATATTCCCAGTCCGAGTACACAAAGACGGTGGACTTCTGGAGCTTTGGCACGGTCATTTCAGAGGTCATCACAGGTAGCCGTCCATTTGTGCTGTCGGACACACCCCTCGTACAATGGTGAGTGACTGCCGACTCTTATGGCCCCATGATCAATAATGTCATCTCAAATTATGCGACACCAGACCACATATTGTAGATGCTGTTATTTTTGTGTACAGATATTTTCACACATGAGGAGGTTATGAACATATTTTTGTTTCTCTATCATCACCTCTGATTTTATAATCGCCATTGTACACCTTTATTTTATTCTGTATCTAAATCTAGGGATTATGTCTATGCCGTGCCATGAATCAGTGTTGTGTGAAAACAAATCTTTCCTGATTTCTTTTTGTTCTTTTGTTTCCTGTCTATGTTTCAAGGCACTCCATCATAGGAAAGAAGCAGGCGAAGGACATCGGCTACTATGAAGATCCTAAAGGTGGTTTGAATTATTTGCCCTTATGAAATAGCACTTGACTTCTTGAGTGGATGAACAGAGCAATTAAACCACACAGCAATATGAGCTGTGTATCAGTGCTGTGTTGCAACAGTGTTCAAAACTACAAGTATAGATATCATTGAAAGGAAAGTCATTGTAATATTTATTGTATTGTAAAGTAAGGAATATTGTTTTTGTTAATGATGTACTTTCCAGTATGTTTTAAATGCAGGAATAATGTAAAACCAGAAAAATTGCAGCATAAAACTTTTGTGTATTGGCAACTGGCATTCAATGCATTATGTAGAAAAAAATGTGCGTGCATTTTACTTTTGCAAATCTTTGCTCCTTACGAAATTTTTGAGAAATTCATTCACATGAAAATCTTTGGTTTTACAGTATCAATAAAACATGTAGTCAACTCAAATGTTTTAATGGTAATGATTTTTAAAGTGTTTTTCAAGGTACATTGTATAAGTTCACACTGCATTCTTGACTTTGTCTGCTATGTTTCATGTTTTTCAGGGGCCAAGGCATACTTTCAGCAGCTACCCATTCCAAACCAGCTGTGCCGGTGAGTTCTGTGAACAGAGTAGTAAAGTATTGCGCAAGTTTCCATAAACTGTAATGTGGCATTGTATAGTACAGAGCAGATAAAGGGTCAGCACTCACAAAAAGTACCGCAGAGCGTTATGTAATAGTACACGCCAAGTTTTCATTTTCCACTCTTAAAAATATAGAAAATTGACCATATGCAAGCTGAAAATGAAAGGAAATTATTTTAAAAATGAGGAAATATTGGCATTCACCTAGTTTATTCAAATTTTCCTTGGGTCTCTGGTATCTACTTGTATGATCATCACAAGCAGAGCTGTCAATGCCCTCTGCTGACCCCCAAAATTGATGACCAGCAGGATTAGCCATAATATTTAATGATTGATTATTGTATAGATTTATGATTTTGTTTCCGTCATCATGTTGCAGTGTGCCAGAGGCTAACCACTTCTCTATATGAGGTATAAAGCCATGCATAGTTTTCTAATGTGCAGGCATGATTGCGATATGTATACACAGTCAACTCGGCAAGTTGTTGTGTCTAATTTGTAATTGTTTTCATGTATCATATAAACGAATATTATACATGATGTGTGAATTTCAAATCGGGAAGAAGATAGAGAGTGGAAATGCATACTGTATACGCTGTTATTTTTGCGCAGAGATATTTTTGCGAATGAGGAGTTCATGGATATTTTCGTGTGATGTTGTTTTCACGCATTGACACAGAACCCTTCATAAGCGCACTTTTACAAATGTACCTTAAAGCAGAAATTTAGTGAGAGGCCGAAAATACGGCTTTATTTATATCTATGGAGAGCTTAGAGGCTATATACAAAGATAGGATGTATTTCAAATGATGTCCTACTAATTTAGAATAAATACTGAAGATGAAAAGTCATCTAATTTACAGGCCCTGACTCACACGATCGCTACAAAAACTGCCCTTTCGTGTGACGTCTCGGGTTGGATATGACCAGCTCTTCCGTCTCGAGCACTGCCGGCCATGCATGCGTGTATGCAGTATATAAACATGTAAAACGACATTCCCATTCACGGTCAACAAACAGAACAATCATATTCTGACCCCACATAAGCACAATAACATGTCAAAATAATTAAGCTTGTTTTCAGTTTAGCTTTTGAAGTTATATTGTGATTAAGAAAGAAGAAGAATTTTTGAAGTAAAAAAGAAAAAAGAAAGGAGGATTCTGCCGGGGTTATAACAGAAGTGGATACCAAATGGAAGAACGAGGTTGGGGAATGAAAATTAGGTGTGAAAGGGCAAAGCTAACGAAATTGTCTGTCTACTCTAAAACAAACAAGTAGAATTAATTTTGAACATGAATGTCAACATTGAAGAGATCACTTACATATAGAGTGCCTTTTTACCCGGTTTTCACAATATCAGAAGAGTTTCCTGAATAGATGTTATTTGTACAGCTGTACTACTGTAGTGTGACCTTACTTTCACTCGGACAGGGCCGGCTGGCTGGGGTCGGGCGTGCCGGCATGTATGGGCCTAGCTGGGCATGGGATCAATGCAACGTTATCATTGTGATCCATCCGCGGTTAGTGACGACCGAATTACCCATCATTGCGGATCATTACCCCGATAATACATGTATGTAAAATAATGTTTGCTGAGGAATTACATTTATTGTGCACATTATTAGCCATCGCGACGCGACTCGACTATGACGAGATTAGTCACATTTGTTTTTGCTGTTGTTTGCTGTCTCTCCCGGTAAAATCGGAGGAGAATCATGGATGAAGATGGACATGATGGAGGGCCTTCGAGGCTAGCTGATGGAAAGACAGAAGTGGGAAAAAGTAATGGAAATAGCCGTGGCAGACGGTGTATGGTTATGCACTGTAGCACCACTCATCTTACGGGTACGGTACATAAACTACCCGCGTGTGAGCCATCGATTTCCAACCCGTGACATCACACTAAAATGCACTTTCGAGTTGGCAGTTTCGGTACCAAAATATGGTAAAATTTAATACTCATAAGTTCGAAGCAGACACTTTTTAATTACATTTTTTCAAGTTCAAAAGGCTTGAAATATCAAATGAGAGAATAATATCATTTTAAGGGTTATTTTCCCTTATAAATTTCTACTTTAACACATGGTGACATTTCGCTTGTTGTTAGATTCTCGATCCAAATGTCATTCGCGAAATTTGCGAAAATAAACCCTTGCGAAGATAACAGCGTATACAGTACTTGACCCATTTGTGACAATGGTTTGTATTTTGGCCTTCTCCTTTTCTTCCTTCCTTGATGCCCAGTGTGAGGAGAGAGGGCTTCGAGCACTGGCTGGGCCTGATGCTGCGGACAGACCCGAGGAGCAGAGGGGGCATTGTGAAACAAGGACGACACCTCTGCTTCATGTGGCTGGATGACATCCTCAACTGCAAGGTACATTGTATCTGCTGGAAAAGCTTGATGGTTAATCAAACCATTGAATTTAGAATGGACTATATAAAGTCAAGATGATAAAGATGATCGGGGGTTAGTGACCCTGATCAAATTTCGGAATTACACTGTCAATACAAAAATCATTGCAAAATTGAACTGTCAATACAAAAATCATTGCAAAATTGAACTGTCAATACAAAAATTATTGGAAAATTTTTGCAAAATTATACTGTCAGTGCAAAAATTTTTTGCAGAATAGTATGAGTGATGATGCTTTCTCAGTCTTTATGTTAAGTATTGTAGAAAGAGAAATAACAGCAAGCCAAAATTGGAGGTATTTTGAGCGGATTTTGGTGTGTGCATGTAGTCAAAACAAAGTCTCAGATTGGGTTGACGGTGAAATCTTGCTGATGTCAGGTGACCAGAGATAGCAGAGGAATTCTGAATTTGTACAAGTTTGGCAGGAACCTCTAAGAATGATATGTGACCCGCTACAACAAAAGGGTCCTAAAGTCGCGCACGGTCGAAGCCGTGAAAATCGATTTGAAGTCAGAGCATCAAAATTGGTCAAAACTTATGATTTTCCGATTTTGACATATTATTGTAGTCTGACATATCTTCTATCATCTGTCGAAATTTTGAAGCAAAATGGTGGAAGGAAAGACCAAAAAATAGCGTTTTTCTGGGCCATGTTTTTTGGCGTTTCAACGAAGCAGAAACTGGTTCCAAAATTTGGATTGAGCGCCACAGATAGGCTTCGCCCCTAACAACGACCAGAGTGATCTCATTGGTCAGTTTGCTGCTTGCTGCTAACCGAAGCGTGAAGCTCACACACTGCCCAGTCGACTGGTGCGTGCAGGCGGGGTGCGCTATGCCCAGCCGCTTCTCCTGGCATCCTGGTCACTGATTGGTCGGTGAGGAGACCGCCGACGCTGTGCTTGAATGAGCATTTCGGGAGTTGCTAGGGCTTGCCTTCTATTGTCCGGAGGTGAAAACTGACTTGCGTGTCCCTTGATCGCGATTGCGTCGCAAGGAAAACTTTAGGGGTGCTTTTCTCAAAACAGAGATTTCCCAGACGTCTCGACATGCTCTCTTTTAAACATCGATATCTCCGCAGCCGATTATTTTTATAAGATGTGTTATATATCAATTTAAAGCAGAAAGATTAGGAAATTATGCCATGCAATTTTCAAATAATTGACCTCGCCCGACTTTAGGATCATTTTGTTGTAGCGGGTCACATATGATGTTATCTCACTATGTTAAGTAAATCCATGAAGCATGTCATTGCAATTGACTACGTAGAGTAATGATGCAATATATGACTTTGCACAGTTACACTTGGACACAAAATAGTTAACAGCAATCTGCAACAGTTTATTTTGTGAATAATTGGACATACAAATTTGCTGCTACAGAAAGGCTATAGATGTGTTCATCATGTTTTGTGTCAACACAACATGCATACACAAATGTCCAAGTGACATGTTGGTTGTAGCCTGGGCATCACATTAGGATTGTTGTGAATGGGAATACCACATTCAACGTGGCTGCCATGACTGTACAGGAAGGCCTTTTTTTCTGCCAAGGCCATTGTTACAAGTTCCCCTCCTGTGGTTTGTGCTGACCAGCTTTGACCAAACTGCTCACACACTTGATTGTCCATGTTGGTTCTTGTCTCTGGCGCAGGTGATAAACGTGTGGTCAATGATGGACACGCGCGTGTTGTCGTATCCCACCAAGCCCAACGACACGGTCTTCCACCTGTACAAGGCGCTCAGTCGCGACGTCGCCATCCCGTCTGACCAGCTCTGTCTGATGCTGCCGAATGGCACGCGCCTCACCGATTGGTCGGTCATTCTACACAGCTACTTCAAGGAAGAGGTTAGAAAGCTCACACATGACTGTTTTTGCAGAAAATGTTTTAAATTCAGTGCTGTAATTTTAGGGTACATGTAGTAGCAGATTCGACCCAATGTTCTGCTCCCCATTGCTAATGTAGTGCATCACTATCAGACCACTTCCAGACATCAAACTTAATTGGAGAAAAACTAAAAATTATAGTGATAAATTTATTATAGAAGTCCTGACAGAGGAGCATATTTCATAATAATTTGTGCACAGTGATATTTGCTCTCTTGACTTGAATCATGTAAGGCTGACTCTGTGTCAGAGTTAAAAGAAATGCCATTAATGCAAAATGTGACAATTAGGTATGCTTTTTTATGCCTCCGCCACAAAGTGGTGCGTACGGGTTGTCCGTCCGTCCGTTACGTACGTACGTATGTCCGTACGTACGACTTTCGTTTACGCGATAACTTGAGTAATATTGACTGGAATTTTACCAAACTGGGTCCAAGTATAAAGTATGATGGGGCAATTATTTCATTAGATTTTGGGTAAAATCGGCCAAAGGCCAAAGGTCAAAGGTCAAGGTCAAATCATGAAATTGTATCCGTTTACGTGATAACTGAAGACTGGATAGAGCAAATTTCACCGAACTTTGTGGAAGGATGATGTATGATGGGACAATTACTTGATTAGTTTTTTAGTGAAATCGGACAAGGTCAAAGGTCAAAGATCAAGGTCAAATCCTATAATTTATCTGTTTACGTGATAACTTAAAACTGGATGAAGCAGCTTTCACCAAACTTGGTCCAAGGATGAAGTATGATGGGGCTATTAGTTGAGTTGATTTTGGTGACATTGGCAAGAGGTCACAGGTCAAAAAGTCAAGGTCAAATGCTAAAAATGTTGCTATTTCCCCCATATCTATGCAATGCCAGAAGGTATTTTCTTGAAACTTGGTGTAGACATGTACTACTGCATAAAGATTCTCCAGAGAGAGTTTCATGCCATAAGGTCAAGGTCAAAAGGTCAAAGGTTAGGTGAAAATGTTGCAATATCACTTTTCTCGCAAATGATTCAATGTATCTTCATGGAACTTGGTACATACACATGTACTGACTGGCAGGGATTATCTAGGGAATTTAGGGGTCATGGGTCAATAATCAGGGGTCAAAGGTTAACGTTAACTCTTCAAAATTTGACTATTTCCCTCATATACTAGTATATGCAATGCTTGCATTATTAGTTTTAAAACTTAATATATACATGCATTACCTAATGGAGATTCTCTGGGAAATTGCTAGCCAGAAGGTCAAATGTTAAGGGTCAAAGGCCAGGTTTCAATGCCCCCCAAAATCTATTTTGTACTGTAATTACACTCTTTCTTCATATCTTTGAAATTACTAAATGCATAGACTTATAAAAGGGTCAATCAGAAGTCAAGTAAAAATTCTCAATTCCCCAAATACATTGTATGTGTACCTGCACTCTTAGAAAATTATAGCAAACCCAGTTCAAGGAAAGTGAACATTCAAGATATTTATGACAAACCTGTCATTTCAATATTTTGCCAGTTATGTGAAATTATATTCCACATACTAAGAATGTTGCAATAGGATTGGTCCAGAGCTGATCACGTGATGAAGCGTAGTTTTGCCCATCACATCACCTGAGAAGAAAAGTTCGTTACACTCTATGTTGATAGTCCCTTTTGTTTCACTGATCTCCACACAGTCCACACAGTCCTAACGCAAGATGAGTACGCGCGAAATAAAAGTGCGTTGCACTGTGGACTATCATGTGACCTAGGTCACTTGATAGTACACAGTGCAACGCACTTTCACTTCGGTGCCGCGCGGTGCGCGCAGCAAATTCATTGTTTGTCATCCACGCGCACACGTAGCCTAAGCCCTAAGAATACCTAAAGACAGCTAAAACGGTTTCAGATGTGGAATAAAATGGGAATTTCTAGGACCCTAGATGTGGAATATAAAGCAAATAATCAACTTTTAGTTTCAGGCAACGAGACAAACTATCACTTCCTCGGCGATCTGAATGTGTACGCTGTCTTTCCTCAGCTGCGCTTCGGAAAGATAGATACATCCAGATCGCCTCGGAAGTGATAGTTTGTCCCATCACCTTCACCAACGTTGATTATTTGCTTACTGTCATCACACATTGTGAAGACATTGTGCTATACACCTATTGGGAGAATCATGCATTATGGCGAAGGCATCAGTCGCCATAGCGACATTTCTAGTTTTTCATTGAATCACTGTGTCAAGAAAATTAAATCATTTTTATTTTGTGCATATCAATTTGTTCAACAGATTTGCTTTTACAATCATTTGAAGTGTTTTCTGATGCTTCAAGGGCAATTTCTGTCATTATTTTGGGCACTTTGTGCAATGGATACTGACTTCATTATGGGGCCAAAAGTATGACTTGAACACATGGTGAGAGAAATGTCAAAAGCACACATGGGCAGTGCTGCGAATATTCACCTTTGAACTGATTCCTCTTGCTGTTGGTAGTGATGGCACATATCCATTTATGCTATTATTTGAAATAATCATATCCAAATACTGTGTCTGTACTGTAAAGGCGATGAATGGATCTCAAGTTTGTTACCATGTCCCAGATTATAAACATGAATGTAATCCCTGTCTTTGCATTACTCGTTTGCCTGTTTTGGTGTCTCCTTTCTTTTCTTCCTTTTTTTTTTCATTGCTACCACCAATCTTGACAACAGGGTAATGGAATAGTGTACATGTACCAACTTCACCTGCCCAGCGTAGAGCCTGCCTTGACAATCAAGCAAAAGTCTGACCTCCTCACGGCTCTGTGTAAGTTGACCGCACCCTTCTGAGTCTATCCACGAAGTGGTGACACAGGGCTCAAATCTTAATGCTGTTCTACTGGCTTAAACTGTGGTCCCCGTAACAGAAATGCCAACTTTTATTTTTTTTTTTCAGTACCGTATTCTATACTGTGTCTTGCCAAAAGTGCTGCAGGTTTCATGGACTACCCTTGTCAGATACAGGAGAGGTTAAAATACTGGGGGTTTTTTCACCAAAAATACACTCTTTTAGCCCTCGGGATTTAGCAATGTTGTTTACAAGGTTGACATCCCTGTCGTAGCATGAGAGGCTCACATACTGTAACACTTTGCACACGCCAATCCCACTGCCCTACCTAGCACGAAATGGGAATTGTGAATGCTGACCTACACGTATGAATGTTATAGTTTGTTGGAGTTTTTCTCCATCATGGATATGGTAAGCCTTCTGAGCTACTGGTCGCAGTCCCATGGCATTTGCGCCTGCGACAGTTGCTCCCATGAAATTTCTGCACGCTAAGCCAATCATAGATTCTACCCACAAACATAACCCTAACCTTAATCCTAATCCTCATTCCAAACTAAACCTAAAACTTTTATCACAACCCTTACCCTAAGTCCTTGGAGAAAATAAGACCAGAGCGATTGTCGCAAGAGTAAATGTTGTGTCACCGCTGGTCTCGAGCAGGCTTGGAAATAACCACTTAAAGCTTCCATTTGCCTTTATGGTACGTAACAGTACTTGCTTGACATTAACTTCGGCGTAACTTTCTAGTAGAACTCTGTATTGCACAAAAAAAAAAAGAAAAGATAAAAATGCTGCAGACATGATTATGGCTTATGGCATTATTTTCACTGCATTAGGATGCAAAATTTGTATATGACTTGTGTGCCTAAGTGTTGCTTATTGCTTAAATCCTATTTTCATAGACCATCAATTTCTTCAGTTTGAGGTGAAATGCTGTGTCTTTAGAATCTGGGATATATGTGAAAAAGGAATCATTCTGTACTGTTT
The DNA here is from genome assembly GCF_040938485.1 of Diadema antillarum. Lineage (NCBI taxonomy): Eukaryota > Metazoa > Echinodermata > Echinoidea > Diadematoida > Diadematidae > Diadema > Diadema antillarum. The sequence goes on along the minus strand of NW_027271269.1, from coordinate 113,419 downwards.
CATTTGTCGTGATTGTGATAAGACGTTGTGGATAGTTGTGCAGATTGGACTTTTGCAGTATACTTCCCCCTAAACTATTGTGAACAAATGGCAATTGATAATGAATTTTGAATGTGTGTATGCAAAATAGTTCTTAAGGACCTACATTGTAGACTGTTTCATTTTGCTTTGTATTTTTGTTGTTTTAAAATACCTCTGGGATATGTGTCCCTTCTCTGTGCTCTAGTGCAAGATATCCATAGCAAAGTCTCGGAGAATGGCTTCAAGCTCATGTGGAAGCATGGCCTGCACTACTGCCACTCTCTCATGAATGACGGCAAGACCAGATTGGATGGCTTCATTTCCTTTCTGTGAGTCGGAACTTGACTTACCAGTCTTCCTACTCCTCGGCCTCCTCTTCCTTCGCATCTCCCTCCATCTCCTTTTCCTCTTCCTCCTCCTCTTCTTATTCATTCTTTTCTGTGTCATTCCCCTCCTCCTCTTTCTCAGCCTCGTCTTCCCTCCACCTCCATTTCCTTTTCATCCTTCGCTTATTCCTCCTTCCTTCTTCTTCATCTTCCTCTTCCTCCCCCTCATTGTCGTCTTCCTACGCATCTCCTTTCACCTCCATTTCCTTTTATTCCTCCTTTTCCTCCTTCTTCTCCCCCTCCTCCTCTTATCCCTTTCTCTTCTCCTCTTCTCCCGTCTCTTCCTCTCCTTTCCCTTTCTCCTTCCCATCTTCCTCTTCCTCCCTCCTCTTTCTCGTTTTTCTTCTCTCCGTTCTCTTCTTTCTTGTCCTCCTCCTCCATCATCACTTCCTCCTCCCCTTCTCTTCTTCCTTGTTACCTCTCATCTTCTTTCTTCTCCCCATCTTCTCTGACCACCTCCTCTATCTTCTATCTTTCTTTCCCTCTTCTTTTCTCTTTTCCTCTTTGTTTTCTTCCCCTCTTCTCTTTGTGCTTCCTCTCTTTCTTCCACTCTTCTCTCTCTTTGTCCTCCTCCTCCTCTCTTTTGTCCATTTTCTTTCTCTGTCCCCTCCTTTCCCTGCTTCATCTCCATCTCGTCTTCCTCTCCCTCCTCCTCCTCCTTATCTCTTCCTCTTCTCCATCTTCATTTTCTCGCATACTGGTATCTTGCAGGGCATCTTTTCAAAAAGAAATACATACCCCTGGTACTTAAACAACCCTCCAGCAAGATGATATTCATATTGTCGTCAGTCTTGTCAATTTGTAAACAATTATGACATTACACCTGACTGAGATGCCATAACATTTGCAGGAAAAAAAAATCTCCCGGACAGTTTCTGAATTTACAATTTTGTTGTCCCAATATCCACCTCTAATGATTTTTGATCAAAGAAAATCTTGCTGATCATGTGTTCAGAGTAATTTGTCATCTGTTAAAGTGATACATACTACTAGGCTCCAAATCTGATCTTCAAAAAGAAAGAAAAGAGTGGTTCCCTCGTTCCTTCAGAGACAAAACATACCTGAAGGCCACAGAACTGTAGAACAGTTATCAAGTGCTCATCAAGCTTTTTTATTCTGTTCCTATGTTTTTGTAGTGTGATAATTGATGGTTTTACTTCTTCTTTTTTTCTGTGTGCCGCGCATGAAAAATAAAAAACCACCCAAAAAACAAAACAGCAACTACAACCTCCTGCTGAAGACGTCGCTGAAGATATGCGTGGAGGACGTCAAGGCCCACGGGCAGAAACTCAAAGGGAAGGTGGAGGCCTTCAATGAGAGGTTAGTACCAAAAGCAATGAAAGACTACTGTAAAAGTGGGTATTTTTGCGAGACCAATCTTTTTGCGCTCAGCCAGGCAAGAAGAGTTTCCCGTTTTGTTAATTCTGCTGGATCAAGAACATCAAGTAGTGGAACATATGGCAAGCAAAAATAATTTGTTTTCACGCTAGATTCTGGCTGTGCGAAATGCCAAAAAATTAAACACCGCAAAAATTTCCACTTGTTGTATAAAATGGAATAGGAGAAGAAAACGAATGCTTTCCTATGTGAACATTTTGCTGATACGTCAGTATGAAACTTGTGCACAGATAGGAGAAAAGTTTGCATTGTTTGTGGTGAGTTTTTTTTTTGTTTTGTTTTTTGTTTTTTTTTTTTTTTAAGTCAATCAAGGCCCTGTGGAAATGATGTGTAAGATTGTGTCATCATGCACATCCTTCTGGTACAGTTGAGGTTTACTTTTTGTTTTTCTTGAAGCTACGATCAGTACCTTGCAGAAAGATTGCCAAAGTGTGGTTTTCTGTAGCCTTACAAAACTATGACTTAACACGTTTGTGTGCATTGCAGATATTGAGTAACATACAGTGAGTTTACGTGTACCTTACATGACTTTGGCCACATAAATGAGGACTGAAATTATCATCAGCTACATTTCTCTTATCTATCCAACTCCCAACTCTGAGGCTGTTTATATGTCAGGGTGTTTTTAATAAGGTGTAATGAGGAAAAAATGAAGCATTAAATGATCAGTAGAACTAACTTAGAATACTTACTTTGACTGAAAATGGGGTTGGAACAAACTATACCTTTCCCTAATTTTTATATAAATTTGGATTGACATGCATGATCTTGTCCGCTATATTTTGCAAACAAACACAAAACAAAAATTTGTTAGGTCGTTCCGAATGTCAAGCCAAATTTTTCAGAAAAGAGGCAGTGAGATACATCAATTTCAAAGCAAGAGGGAAAGAATTGTTGAGATTTGCATCAACTTACGTATGTGATGTATATTGATCTGTTGGCTGCATATGTGATAAAGACGAAAATCAAATGTTGTTCTCATTACAGTTTGGCCACAGACCGAAAGTGCTACGCCATGCAGGCAGCCACCGGTATACGTGAGTATTCACTAGTTAATGCATATATTTTAAAGCTGTTATGCCCAAAGCACAATTCTAGGCTGTGTGCAAGTTCGAAGGAGAATATGGAGGAGAATGAGATGAATAGGATGGTAGAAGATTCATATGAATTGAACTTAACCCGTTGAGGACAAGTCCTGAGTATACTCACGCAAGTGTCTATGGGAAATGCAGGTTGTAAAAAAAATCATCCCGTCCTCAACGGATTAAAATGAGAAAATTATGGAATTATGAAATTTCACATGTTTTTGATGCGATGATGATATTTGGACCTCCCACATGCACAAACGAGAGAAAGTGATGATGTCACATCACGGCTCTCTGATTGGCCAGGTCACAAAAATGATAGAAGTTATGTTTTATGGCACTCATTTTTTTTTTTTTTTTTTTTTGGGGGGGGGGGGGGAGGGGGGGGGAATGTGAGGTTTTTCTTTGCAACTTCAGCCCTATTTTCACAGAGCCTTTCAAACTGCATCAACATCCGGGTAACATCAGGGTAATATTTTTTCACCCTGCCTGTTAAAACGGTTCCCACAAATTGTTGCTTGGACTTTGCTGTGGTAACTTTTGCCAAATTCTATCCTAACTAGCTACGGTTAAATTGCCGCGACACTACCCTGGCAACTCAACGATTAGAACGCAGCTACAGTAACATTCTTGCGATACTGTGTGAATTTCCATCCTATTCTCACACTTCCAAGTCCTCTCTACACGATGTTTCGTAAGGTTTAATAAGTCAATATTTTGGGATATGTTTGCGGATGTGTGCTAAATAGTTGACTGGGATGCAGATAAATTATTTTATCAGAAGATATGGGAGGGGAACACTCTAGCAAAGAATGCTTTGTCTCTTTTTCATATGCAGATTCACAAGAAATGTTTGCCGGCTGGACCAAAAGTCAAGAAGAAGTGAAGAACATCTCAGAGGTTTGTGTCTTCAGTGTGACTCGCATGAAAAGAAATCATTCAATTTTTATGCCTCCGCCACGAAGTGTTGCCGGAGGCATTATGTTTTCGGGTTGTCCGTCCGTACGTCCGTCCGCATTCGTTTACGCGATAACTTGAGTAATATTGATTGGAATTTTACCAAACTTGGTCCAAGTATGAAGTATGATGGGGCAATTAGTTGATTAGATTTTGGGTGAAATCGGCCAAAGGTCATAGGTCAAGGTCAAATCATGAAATTGTATCCGTTTACGCGATAACTCAAGACTGGATCAATCAAATTTCACCAAACTTTGTCCGAGAATGATGTATGATGGTACAATTACTTGATGAATTTTTTAGTGAAATCGAACAGGGGTCAAAGGTCAAAGGTCTAGGTCAAATCCTAAAATTTATCTGTTTACGTGATAACTCAAAACTGGATGAAGCAGCTTTCACCATAATTGATCCAAGGATGATGTATGATGGGGCAATTAGTTGAGTAGATTTTAGTGATGTTGGCAAGAGGTCAAAGGTCAAAAGGTCAAGGTCAAATGCTAAAAATGTTGCTACTTCCCCAATATTCATGCAATGCCAGAAGGTATTTTCTTGAAACTTAGTGTAGACATGTACTACCACCTAGAGATTCTCCAGAGAGAGTTCCATGTCATAAGGTCAAAGGTCAAAAGGTCAAAGGTCAGGTGAAAATGTTACAATTTCACTTTTCTCGCAAATGGTTCAATGTATCTTCATGGAACTTGGTACATACGCATGTACTGACTGGCAGGGATTATCTAGCGAATTTAGGGGTCATGGGGTCAAAGGTCAAGGTCAGCTCCTCAAAATTTTACTTTTTCCATCATATACTAGTACAATGTATATATGCAATGCTTGCATTATTATTTTTATGCCTCCGCCACGAAGTGGTGCCGGAGGCATTATGTTTTCGGGTTGTCCGTCCGTCCGTCCTTCCGTCCGTCCGTAATGAATTTTGTGGACAAGGTAACTATCAAAACCTGTTGAGGTATCCTAATGAAACTTGGCATGTATGTGTATTAGGGGGTGAAGTTGTGCCTATCAACTTTTGGGTGCACGTGCTCAAGGTCAAAGGTCAAAAGGTCAAGGTCAAATACATAAAATTTCACTATTTCCACCATATCTATGCAATGCCTCGAGATATTTTCTTGAAACTTAGTGTATACATGTATTACCCAATTTAGATTCTCTGGTGAAAGTTTGGGTTATGAGGTCAAAGGTCAAAAGGTCGAGCAAAAGTATTAAAACTTTTTTTTTTTCTCTGTAAATTGGAAAATTGTTCAAGGTATCTTCATGGAACATAGTATATACATGTACTGACTGGCAGTGATTATCTAGAGAATGTAGGGTTCATGGGGTCAAAGGTCAGGGGTCAAAGGTCAAGTGCAACACTTCAAAATTTTACTATTTCCCTCATGTTCATGCAGTGCCAGCAGGATTTTTTTTTACACTTGGTGTATGCATGTGTAACCTAATAGAAATTCTCTGGAGAGTTTTTTTTTTTCTTTTTCTTTTTTTTTTTTTGCCTCAAAGGTCAAAAGGTCAAAGATCAAGTAAAAGTGCTAAACTAACTTTTTCCTCCATATCTCGGAAGTGGCTCAATTTATCGTGAAACTTACTGCATATGTATGCATGTTCTACCTGAAAGTGATTATCTTATGAATTTTAGGGTCAAAGGCCAGATGAACATGGTAACAATTTACTATTCAGTACAGAAATTGCACTTTTTCTCCATACCGGTACCATGAAAATTACTCAATGCATTTATAAATGTATGAATGGGTCAAAGTCAAGTTAAAGTCCTTAAATCCCCAAATTCATGCTCTCCTATTCATCCAATTAAACCAAGGTCAAGGAAGGTGAACATTCAACACATTTGCGACAAACTTGTCATTTCAATATTTTGCCAGTTTTGTGAAAATGTAATCACACATTGTCCACATGTACTATCTAGACCTATTAGGAGAATCATGCATTATGGCGGAGGCATACCAGTCGCCATAGCGACATTTCTAGTTAAAACTTAATATATACATGTATTACCTAATGGAGATTCTCTTTGAAATTTTTAGTCAGAAGGTCAAAGGTCATATGTTAAGGGTCATAGGCCAGGTTTAAATGCAAAAAAAAAAATCTATTTTATACTGTAATTACACTCTTTCTTCATACCTTGAAAATTACTCAAGGGTCGGTCAGGAGTCAAGTACAAATCCTCAATTCCCCAAATACTTGTACCTGCACTCTTAGACAATTGTAGCAAACCTAGTTCAAGGAAAGTGAACATTCAAGATATTTCTGACAAACCTGTCATTTCAATATTTTGCCATTTATGTGAAACTGTCATCACACATTGTGAAGACATTGTACTATGCACCTATTGGGAGAATCATACATTATAGCGGAGGCAAATTAATTTCTAGTTTGTTTTTTTTATTGCACAAACCTTGGAATTTGTGATGTATCAAAGGTCAAGATGAAAGATCATTTTAGTTTGGTTAAAATTGCTTGTATATTGATAAGATTTTTATGGGAATGATACAAATGTATGGATAATTCTTGTAGTGAAATGATTACTGTCATGGAGTGATGACAACGTTTCTCACTGAAAGATTGAAAGTGAGTATTTATACATGTATAAACAAAGACAGAGATAACAAATCTCAAGCATCGCGTTCAAGAGCAATGTACTGCACTTTTGTGTGAGTAAAAGGCTATCATCCTGGTGATATATCATGCACAAATGAGAGGACAAGGCGTTCTAGCTGACTTCACAACACAATAGGGGATTCCCCGAAGTTCTGCCTGGATTGTCGCAGACAAAGCTGTGACATTACATTTGTTTGCTGGAATGTAGAGAATGTAATTGCTAACCACAGCAACCACAGGAAAAGTTTTTGCGTTTTTGCTTTCTTGCACTGGGCCAATTTGCAGTGAACTGTGCTTCTTGTTGATTCCACGTGTTAAGAGTATTTTTGTCAACATTTCAGGATCTTCCAAAAATATTTGTGTGTTCTCATTTTTTTGTGCTAGCTCAGTGTGGTGCAAATTTTCACACCACAAAATATTCCACATTTTCAGTATTTAGATTGGATGGCAATCCTTTTTTCCAACTTTCATGATGTTTCTCTTGCCGTTTGCAACAGATTTGTGTCACAAAGTGCACCGAATTCGAGACGGAGATGACGAATATTGGTACCAAAGTGTTTGAACTTCACAAGAGCTGTAACAAGCTGAAGAACTATGACAGCCTCAACCAGACGTAAGTAGTAATACAAAATTTGAGAATCGTGTCCGTCGCTATTCAGCATAAACCCTCATTGTTGATTCGTTGTGGCCTGTTTGGCATCATGCGACTTAATTCTGCAAACAAGGCTAGCATGTAAAAATTTATACAATATTTTAAGAAGAGTATCAACTTGCAATGCACTGTCATGCAAAACTTTCTCTATTATTGCCAGGTTTCAAGCAAAATTCAAAGAAATGCCAAAATTGTGCTAGATATCGTAGTGCAACCTGATATGATACACAACATCGTCTTGCTTGCTAGTTTGTTGGTTGGTTGGTTGGTTGGTTGGTTGTTGTTGTTTGTTTGTAGGGGGGGGGGGTTGCGTATGAGATGTGAAAGTCCATTTTTGTGTTGGCTTGAAAACAAAACTCCCACAGAAGAAAACGGACGAATGATGCCAACCCCTTAATTTGTGGGTTGCCCTAGGTGACTAGCAATACTCAGCAAAGGGTTTTATCAGGCATATTGTCCCATAAGAGAGAATAGAATAAAATTCATCAAGGGCATTTGCTGTTGGATATTAGCTTCTAATTGCCCCAAAGTCCTGCATTGAGAATGGAATGTATTCCTCAACCCCTCATGTGCCATGATACTCACCCATGTAACTCACCATGCTTTATTATCAGCAGTCAGTTGATTCTTCCAAATTAGAATCACTTTGATATACTGAACATATATGCTGCCCTCTGTCGACCAATCAGTGACAGGTTTCAGAGCAGTGTGTATAAAAAAAACAAAAACAAAAACACTGCAGAACCTCGGTTATAGGTCACAAAACTTTCTTCCTCTTATTGGCATAATCAAAAGGAATGCAAGGCTATCCAGTATTTAAAGACAGTGCTACATTGGAAGCTTGTGTGATTGACTGAGTGGGCTCATCAAAGTGAACAGATCATTCATTGTGCTTAGTTATCATAGACGTAATTATGTAATTGTGATGTAAAATGTGTTTGTATTGTCATGATCATTTTTTGCAATGTAATGCCAATGGAAGCCAAATTTCTATGTCTGACATAGACCAATAAAGATATGAATGAATATGAATATGAATGATCCGTGCCTCTAGGGAGAAAAAAAAAAAAGAATTAAAGCAAGGGAGGGATGGAGAATTTGTAAATATCGCTCATTCTGCTGAAAGTTGGAGTATGTGCACATGTGAAACATCTTCAGCCTTGAATGTCAAGACCAAGTGTTCTAGCTGCTGCCACTATTATATTGCTTCATAAACCTTTGATTCTCACTTGTTGAGATTAACTCACCTCTTCAGCTTATGCATTACTGCCATAACATATCAGAAACAGTGACATGACATTTGCTCTGTGACAGTTGCCCTGGACTTAGTATTTTCTCCAAGGACTTAGGGTTATGGTAGGGGTTGTGATAAGAGTTTTAGGTTTAGTTTGATGTGACGATTAGGATTAGGATTAGGTTTAAGGTAATGTTTGTTGGTAGGTTGTATGTTTGGCTTAGCATGCAGATATTTAGTGGCAGCAATTGTCGCTGGAGCAAATGGCATGGGACCATCTGTAACACTGTCAACTAAATCAAAACTTTCCACTTTATATCATAAGCTCCAAAGTGTCCACAGACGAGAGACTAAGAATTTTAATATGTAGCAAATCATGAAAAACATATTGTTGTAGTATGTGCTTTAGAACGCGTATACAAACTTCAAATATGTGCAGCGTGAATTTCCAAGTTCACTGACCCTGTCTGCAAAAAGATTTAAAAATCCTTGGAAAATCTATAAAAATTCCTGGATCAATACCAAAATTTAATCATCTGTTCCTTGTGTCATCATCAACTTTTCCTGCAAGTTTCAGCCAAATCCGTCCTCAACTTTTAGAGTTATTTTGCACACCGACAAAGAAGCCAACGCCTATGAAAAGATAACCTCCTTCCTTACCGGAGGTAAATATTCTGGACTGAGCTAAAGCGTGTAACTTCCTCAGTTTTATATAAGGGTAGTGATTGCATTCAGTGATATACAGTGTACCATAGTTCAAGTGTGCTTTTGTTTTTTTCTTTACTTCTCATGATTCTGTCAGGATATCAAGTAGCAACGAAGTTTTCAAGAGGTTCAAGGAGGAAAATACAGGTACGTCTCTTCTCTCTCTCTCTCTCTCTCTCTTCCTATTCGTCTATGTTTGTATGTATGTATGTATTCAGTCCACCTCGCCCGAGTCGAATCCAAAGAGAACAGAGGAAGTCCTTGTAAGTATGTGAAAGTATGTGTAAGTATGTGTACCTTGGAAGTATGTGAAATTTGACTTACTACTACACAGTAGAATTAACACATGTTTGTATCCATCTGGGGAAGGATTGCACAACTTGTGCATGGTCAACTTTAATAGTAGTCTGGGTGCCAGAGGCTGAACCTTGTTTTACCGTCCACCCAATGTTTTTTGATGGTTTTACCCTATTTTGGGGGTGCTGAATCAGAATCCGGATGATGCAACTCTTGCATCCTTGAGGGTTTTGAGATATTCAAGATGGCTGCCAAGATGGCCGCCAAAACCGGAAATTCCCACGTATTTCCTTCTAAATGGGGAGATATTGAAAACAAGTGATGGTTTTACCCTATTTCGAGGGTGCTGAATCCGAATCTGGATGATGCAACTCTTGCATCCTTGAGGGTTTTGAGATATTCAAGATGGCTGCCAAAATGGCCGCCAAAACCGAAAATTCCCACGTATTTCTTTGTAAATGATGTGAAATTAAAAAGAATTGGTGATTTTCCCTATTTGGAAGGTGCTGAATCCGAATCTGGATGATGCAACTCTTGCATCCATGGAGTTTTTGAGATATTCAAGATGGCCGCCAAAATGGCCGCCCATTAAAACCGGAAATTCCCTCGTATTTCCTTCTAAATGTTGAGAAATTGAAAACAATTGATGGTTTTACCCTATTTCGAGGGTGCTGAATCCGAATCTGGATGATGCAACTCTTGCATCCATGAAGTTTTAGAGATATTCAAGATGGCGGCCAAAACGGCCGCCAATTAAAACCGGAAATTCCCTCGTATTTCCTTCTAAATGTTGAGAAATTAAAAATAATTGATGGTTTTACCCTATTTCGAGGGTGCTGAATCCGAATCTGGATGATGCAACTCTTGCATCCATGAAGTTTTAGAGATATTCAAGATGGCCGCCAAAATGACCGCCAATTAAAACCGGAAATTCCCTCGTATTTCCTTCTAAAAGGTGAGATGTTGAAAAACAATTGATGGTTTTACCCTATTTCGAGGGTGCTGAATCCGAATCTGGATGATGCAACTCTTGCCACCATGAAGTTTAGAGATATTCAAGATGGCTGCCAAAATTCCCACGTATTTTTTTGTAAATGGTGTGAAATTGAAAAGAATTGATGATTCTCCCTATTTGGAAGGTGCTGAATCAGAATCTAGATGGTGCAACTCCTGCATTGTTGAAGATTTTGAGATAGTCAATATGGCCGTTAAAATGGCCGCCCAAAACGGAAGTTCCCATGTATTTCCTTCTAAATGGTGACAATTTGAAAGCAATTGGTGGTTTTTATCTTATTTGAGTGTGCTGAATCCGAAGCTCAGGATACAACTGTTGCATCCTTAAGGGTTTTGAGATGATAAAGATGGTCGCCAAAAATGACCGCGAAAAACGGAAATTCATATGTAGACCCCCTATTTCCTTCTAAATTGTGTAAAATATAAAACAGTTGGTGGCTTTACACTATTTTGAGTTTGCTGAATTTGAAGCTCCAGTATACAGCTCTTACTTCCTTGAGGGTTTTGAGATAATAAAGATGGCCGCCAGAATGGCCTCTAAATGGCCGTCAAAAACGAAATTTCCATGTGAGCCCTATATTACCTTCTAAATGGTGTGAAATTGAAAACAAGTGGCGGTTTCACTCTATTTCGAGGGTGCTGAATCCGAACCTGGTTGATGCAGCTTTCGTGTTCCTTTTTAAGGGTTTTGAGATGTCCAAGATGACCGCCAACATAACTGTCAAAAATTGGTAAATTTTAGGCCTTATTCAGCACCCTCGAAACTTGGTTGTTGAAATTCGTCCATTCTTTAGGGTTTTTAGACGTCCAAGATGACAGCCAAAATAAGAAATTCCAATGTCAATACATTTTTTCTTAATGGTAAAATTTTAAAGATAAATTGATGGTCTTACCCTATTTCGAGGGTGCTGAAGGTCTTTGAAGGTTTTCGGACATCTATAAATGTCCTGTATGAACGGAAACTCCTTAACATGTTCTTATACTGAAATGGTAAAGTATTGTGCTCCAACGCGAAGCGGGAGATTAAACCCATGCAGGGTGAAAAGCAATAATTCGTATTCTTGAATTCAACTCAGTTGAGCGAATTTGTCAAATCAGCCAAATTTTATTGAAAGTCAAAATGACAATCACAATGGTATTGTAATATACTGAGATATTCCGATATGTCTCAAATGGAACTTTAACACGTACTGGAAAAAAGAAGAAGTGATATTGACATCATACTGAAACGTTCAAACGCAAAGAAAGATACGATTGAAAATGTCTTTATGCATAATTGTTATGAAATAATGCTTGTGGTCTCCAATAATATGGCTCCATAGATGTAAAGTTAATCCTTTTCGGCTATCAATAGAGTAAAATTAAATTATGGCATGTTGGTATTTGGTGTTGAAACTTGTCTTGTATTCTGACGAGTCTCGCCTCGTATTCTTGTGAAACTTGTCGCACTTCTGATTAGGTCATTGGAAATGGTTGCATCCATGACCACTATAGTAGATATCAATAAGGGTAATTTCAAAAGCACTCTGCGCGATTATGATATTCGTAAGTACTGGATTATCAACTATTATACCTTCCATGTTGTCGTTTGATTTTTATTTAGTTTTTTTTCCAAGGCGCGTTACCTGTGATTTGTCCGTCCCCTCGTGTGTGTTTGTAATAGATTATATATACATATATACATACATAATGTTACATCACATTGAAGAAAAAATTGAAGCATAACAATAAAAATGTCCCACTCGTGTCTTCAACAATGTCGTCAAGACCACCAATATAAACCAAATAACCAATTTGAGTGTTCATGGATAAAGAGATTAAAACTGTTCAAGGATTAAGGCAGGTAATGTTGGGTAATTTCAGTACACTTCTCTACACCACTATCACAATATGATTTAGATGAACATGTCTTGTCCATTAATTGTTAGTGTTAAAAACTTATCCATTATATGTAGAGGAAACAGTGTAATCTTGCAATTATTCAACCGCATCTGTAGTCTTGAAGGGTTAATTATTGCTGGCACACTTGTATCGTACCAACTCAAAGATATCCAATAGAGCTGGTTTCACTGTATATACAGCAAGTTCAAACTGTGCCATTGACGAAAACCATCAATTTTTATCAATTTCTCACCATTTATAAGAAGGAAATACATTGGAGTTTCCGTTTTGGCGGCCATTTTGACTATCTCGAGGTGCATCATCCAGATTCGGATTCAGCACCCTCGAAATAGAGTAAAACCATCAACGGTTTTCTATTTCTCACCATTTAAAAGCTAATACATAGATATTTCCGGTTTTGATTGGCGGCCATTTTGGCGGCCATTTTGGTGGCCATCTTGAATATCTCAATACCCTCAAGGATGCAAGAGTTGCATAGTCAGATTCGGATTCAGCACCCTTCAGAATCATCAATTATTTCCAATTTCACACCATTTAGAAGGAAATACGTGGGAATTTTCGGTTTTGGTGGCCATTTTGGCGGCCATCTTGAATATCTCAAAATCCCGAAGGATGCAAGAGTTGCATCATCCAGATTCGGATTCAGCACCCTCGAAATAGGGTAAAACCATCAATTGTTTTCAATATCTCACCTTTTAGAAGGAAATACGTGGAAATTTCCGGTTTTGGCGGCTATTTTGGCGGCCATCTTGAATATCTCAAAATCCTCAAGGATGCAAGAGTTGCATAGTCAGATTCGGATTCAGCACCCTCGAAATAGGGTAAATCCATCAATTGTTTTCAATATCTCACCATTTAGAAGGAAATACGTGGGAATTTCCGGTTTTGGCGGCCATTTTGGCGGCCATCTTGAATATCTCAAAACCCTCAAGGATGCAAGAGTTGCATCATCCAGATTCGGATTCAGCACCCCCGAAATAGGGTAAAACTATCAAGAAACATTGGGTGGACGGTAAAACAAGGTTAGGCCCAAAAAGTGGCTTTGGCACCCAGACTATAGGCAAGGTTGACTGTATGCACATTCAAATGTGTACCTTCATATACATACAAACATACATATGGTACATAGGCCCTACATATGTACGTACATACACACATACATATATAAATACACCCATGCATATGCGTAATTATGCATACATACATTGTACATACATACAGAGTACACACACACACACACACACATACATACATGTACACACATGCACACCAAAATGCAGCTGCAGGAGTCTCAGGTGTTAATGTGTTAAACACGACTGTCTTTTTTTTCTTCTCTCTTTCGGTCGTGCTCATATCCATCCTACATCTTTTGAACTGTTGAACTTACACTACCATCGTCTTTGTCTTCATCCATCACCTCAAGTATATCACCCCCCCCCCCCCCCCCCCTGCACGTGTTCGCACATGCGGTTGCTTGAATTGCGAGATGAAAGTAAAATGCTGAAGAGCAGATAAGAGTTTCGGTGATCGACTATTCAATACTAGGGTCTTTTAACACGTGACTATTATTTCCACTCATGTTTCTATGATGTGAGTGATAACGAGATCAAAGAGACAGCCCAATTTGTCCAGATTCTCTTGTTTGCATTGTATATCAACGTAGAAACCCATTCTTTCAAGGTTTACATGTATCTCAATCACCATTGTTGCATTTGACAAGCAAAGGTGTCTTTGGAGTGGGTTGTGAGTTGGAGAGGCTTGCTAAAAGATTTATGGAACATTGAAAGAGAATTACTTCCTTGTTTTCAGCAGTTTCCTCATGTATTTGTGTGGTTAGCTTTGTCTCTGTTGTGGCCATGCACATGTGAGATGTGATTTTTCCACTTTCCAAGCTCACTCTGTACAAGAAAAAGTAAGCTGGCAATGTACAAATGTGCTTGTCAACATAAACCATCTTCAAGTTATGATTAATCCCAACTTTACCTGAGTTAACGTTATGATATTTTTATTTTCAGAACTACCTTGGTACTAATATGACCCTGCCTCATACCAACTTGGTATTCTGACTGATTATCAGATTATTTGTTTTTCCTTGTTACTACTGTATATGCCATATGATTAGCAAGTTTAATTTTTCTCAAAACGGGACTTCATGACAATTTTGCGGGTGGTTAAATTCGTGGTCGTGGAGTTTAGGAATGAAAGGAGGAATGTATGCATGCACTTCACATTTATGTCAGTATCAGAGTTAATCATACTGGACTTGTAAAATTGTGAATATAAAAACCCCATGAAAATATATTGCTTATTCAGTAACTGATTTTAGCAAGCAATGTTAAAGGGGTCACTTCAGGGAATGCAGAAAAATCAGTGAAACACTCGGTGAAAGTTTGATGAAAATCAGACAATCTGTTCAGTTTCATAAGTGAATTTGTAAGTTTTTGTCGACCATACACAGCCTTCTCCAGGTGGTAACTCTACAACAATATGTATAATAAAGCCATAGAATCATATAAAGCAAATTGTACAGGAAATATTACAAACCTTCATGTTCAAAGAAAAGTATGTGTTCCCCTGAATGGTTACTGAGATGTTGTATGGCAAATGTTGTTTTCCATGGGTTTGGAGGAGCAAGGGAAGTGCTCATTTGATGTTTTGGACAAAAAAAGAATGTTTCTGATATCCCCTGTATATTTTCTCTTTATCTTTCTACTGCTGTAACATCGCAAATTGGTCCCATCTACAGGGGGGACATTACATAGAAGAAACCAAAACTTTGCTAATTCATAACCTTTGACTGAATTTCTGGCTTTTCTTGTAACTTTTTGAGTGTTAATCACCTGGATTTTCTTGCTTTTGGATAGACTTGACTAAATGGCAGTCTCCCCGTTTTCCCCGGCTTTCCTTTCGCAGTGAAGCGCAGGGAGCACATCGACTGCCAGCCGATCCAGGAGCAAGTGCAGCGAGCCGAGGCGCAGTACGTTGAACTCATCGGGAACATCTTCGCCAAACTCAGGTGAGTGTATAAAAGTATCCCATGTGTTGTGCAGTTCGATGCTTGGTGTATGGTATATTTGGACCACGGAATGTCGGCAATTGAATCTTTCGTTTCCACGAGTATTTACATAGTATGGAGTCATTGGGACTTTTGGGCTGGTGTTTGCCGATAAGATAATAATGATAATGATAAATACAGCATTTGTAATGTGCCATCGATCTTGTGACGTACTCTGAGGTACAGAGGGACATGAGTGAATGACATACTGTTGTACATATTATAGTGAAGAAGAGATGAGAGAGATGGAAATATCTTTATAAACAATCAACAAATATTTAATCAAAATTAGGTGCAAACGTATATTAATTTGGATCCATTTTAAATGTTTTGTATGGAGTCTGCAGATCAGATCGTAAGTGGACACTTTACTACTTTGAGCTATTAATTATCTGGTTCAAGCCAGAAGCCTGCGTGAATTTGACTCATGCCCCCTGTGCACAACGGACGAAGGCTTAGTGTGTGACCTCTACAAAAAAAAAAAAAAAATGAGATGAATTCGATGTCATGAATTCCGCATTTGAGGTCTTTAAACTAATAATCAGTGTCAATGAGAATCATGGGACAAACTAACATACTTGGAAATGCTCTGGATGTAGTTGTCTTCGGTGGTGCCAGCGCAGTAATGAAGACAGCATACATCCAGTTCCGCATCTCCAAAGGTCTTCAATAGATTGACAATTTGTGACCCGCCACAACAAAAGAATCCTAAAGTCGCTGACGGCTGAGCCGAGAAAATCGAGTTTGAAGTCTTATCATCAAAATCAGTCAAAACTGTCAAATTTCTGTTGTTGGCATAGGGTTGTAGTCTAATGTTTCATCTATCATCTGCCAAAATTTCTAGGCTAAGTGATCAAAGAAAAGGCAAGAGATCAGCGTTTTTCTGACTTTCAACGGAACAGAAATGTGTCCGAAGATTTGGATTTAGTGCCGCAGATTGACTCCGCCCCTAGCAACGAGGGAGTAATCTTATTGGTCAGTGCATGGCATCCTGGTTACTGATTTGTCGTGCGTAGACTGCTAGCACTTAACTTGAATGAACATCGCGGAGGTTGCTATGAGCAGACCTTCTATTGTCAAGAGGTGAAAACTGTCTTACCTCCCATGGATCACGATTGCGTCTGAAAGAAAACTTTGAAGTCAGTTTTCTCGAAACACTGATTTCCTAGACCACTCAACATGGTCTCATAAAATCATCAATATCTTCACAACCGCATACTTTTATGAGTGGTGTTCTGTAGGAAATGAAAGTGAAATAAAAGCAGAAGAGCAAGGGAATAATGTCATGTTATTTAAAGAAAATCGACCTCCCTCGACTTTCAGATCCTTTTGTTGTATAGCATGTCACATTTGTCCCATCATCAGAAATTAGAAGTTGGTTGTTACAGCGTATGTATCCCGTTAACTACTGTTCTTATTTTGCAATGTTTTTTAAGCCTAGATATATTGAGACCTAGTGTAGGCTAGAAGGCCAGCATACCAGCGGCTATGATTACTGTGTGTGTTTTTAAGTCTGATGTTGTGCACATTTTACGCTGTATAGCCTAGTTGATGTTGTAATGCCATGCATATGACAAAAACATGCATGGTGTACAGAGGAAAAAGAAATATGTATAACAGGCCTAGCACAAATATCAGAAGTACACGTATTTACAGCCAGCTATCGAGTCATCAGTTCTGCATAGCCTTGAAAATAAATAAGTATCACCATGTGCCAAAAATGGAATCCTATGAATACTGTTCTGTGGACAAACCAAGGGGTTAATAGGGAGCTTTAGATTTTAGACGCGCAGACGTTCAGAGGGAAAAAACATGTTCTGAGCGTGCACAGAAGCGCGCGTCAAGTCGATCTATTTTTAGCTTGCATTGCCTGAGTTTTTCACTACGCGTACTGGCTATTTTTACGTCCGCACAGTTTGCAACATAGAGAGCTACTTCATGCACCGATCATATGGGGGCGCGATTTTATTTTTTATACGTTGCGTCCCAGCGTAATCTAAAGCTACTTTTCAACGCAATGCAGGGGAGAGGAGAACGTCCAGTGCACTCGTTGTCTCAAACGTCCGCGCGTCAAAATCTAAAGCTCCCTATTGTTTCCTGAGGAGTTCTAGGAAGGACTGTGGTGGAAGAGAAAGAGGCTAGAGGGAGAGGTCTCAACATTTTGGACAGGTTGACTCTCCATCATCCGGAACAAGGTGGAGGGGAGTTTGTGGGCGGTTAAAGGAGGATTAATGCTGACCCAGAAGGGGGCTCTTGGCTGCTGGGCTTTGATGCTGAGGGTGCATTGGTAGTGACAGAGTCCGGGGTGGCGTTTGTTCTCGTCTTGGTATTGTTGTGTGTGATGCTGTTGTCGATGCTTTGTTCGTGATCGTGCGCAGTGGGGCAGTGTCAGTGTTCCTCTTCGTGAGGGGTGGGCGCTGTTATATTGTCACTTGGAGTGGATTGGTTTTGGCTTTGTGGTGGGCAGCAGCTAGTGTGATTTACTGTTGTTTTGTTGTCGCTGGGGGGGGGGGGGGGGAGGGGCTTCTGTTCTGTGTCTGTACCTTTTCAACCTTCTTATGCCTCTTTCTCTACTCAAACATACCTTCTCAGGTGTACACTCATATTTAACCAAACCCTACACCTTCACATTCGCTCCATCCTGCAAACAACAGTTGCCTCCCTTCAAGGAACATCCCACCTTTATGTTGGGCATGTTTGTCTGTGAAGTGCTAAAACCCTCTCAGACCACTGTGTTGGCTGCATTACCTTCCAGTCCAGTTTCGCTTCTCACTGTTCGACAGGAAACTGAAACTTACAATATTCTGGAGGAAAATCTATTCAGATATGGTTTTCCTTTTTTTTTTTTTTTGTGAGGAAACCCATCCATCATAGCTTAATGGCATCCCGTTTATGTCACATTGTTGGTACTGAAGTGTGTGTGAAGAGCTGTGAGGTGACAAAAATAAAACAGTGATTCCTGAGAACGGTGGAGAGTATCCCATTTTTATAGTAGCGTAATGTTTGCCAGCATACAGAAGAGAACCAAAAAAAAAAAAAAAAAAACATGACCAAAAGGAAACTGTTGATGAAAAGTGCTCGAAGTGTTCAAGTACTTTTAAGGAGGAAAGAAAGCATCGAGGATGTATACTTCAGAAAGATGTTACATACTAAAGCAAAAACAGCACACCAAACACGTGTAAAGAACTGTGCCTCATTAACATTTCAATTGGACTGCATTGAACAGAGTGAAATAGGATAGAATGGTTGAGGTTTTACGTACTTTTATGTTTCACTTTTTTTTTTAACAGAACAGTGATACTGGTGGCAAACAGTGATTCCTGAGGTGATCGTGCAATCTCTTTGCAAGTTTCTCATTGATCTATACATAAATCTGCATGTATCGCAAATTTCCCCCTTGTTTTTGATATGAAGGACACAAATCTATAATTGTATCCCCTGCACCAAGTCAGTGATATGTTAAATTGACTCAACAGTTATCAGCTTGCTCAGTTGAGGGTGGTCGTAGATTCCAAGTTATCCACCAAGGAATTAAAGACTTCTTGATCCTAGAAGAAAATTCAAAACCTTTTCAAACGGTTGAAGCATATTTATTTGGAACTAATGCAATTTAGCATATCAATGAAGAACTAGTGAAATAGATTGCATATGATAAACAAATCATGTATCTTACAACTCAAAGATATAATTACAGAGATTCAAAGAAGTGTGTCTGTTTTGAAGTAAGAAGGTAGTTATTAAATGACGGTATTGATCATACATGTAGTATAGCAGGTGTCATCAGACAGACGTAAAGTGGACATTTGGGTCACCATGTGTTCTTATCCAGAATCAACAATTAGTTTCTTTACTTCCTGATTTTGTCTTGAGTTTGTTATTATTATTTTTCATACCATTAAATCAAAACATTTTGGAGGGCTTATTTTTCCTTCAGAATTCAATTTTCCGTGGTCATTTTAAAGGTAATACAGCAATTTCTTCTACCAAAAGTTTGCAATGGTGCACTATGGAAAATAAAACACAGTTAAGATCCACAGTGTGACATGCAGAAGTTGCTTTGAGATTTTTTTTGTCTAGTTTGTACAGATTATGCTACGAAATATGCTTTTTTACAAAGTGTACCAGAGCCTTTCAAACCATGAGGACCACCCCCAACCCCCCCCCCCCCCCCGTCAACTACATACAGATGTATCCACGTATACATAATATGTACACATCAATGCCTGCCCACACCACACAGACACATACAAACATATAAATCACTTTATTGCCCCTAAATCACTGGCCACCATTGTTTACAGTCCGACAGCTAGCATAATTTTTATGGTGTATGATATGCCCATGTACTAAACCTGGTACTGAAGTGATTTTAAAGCCTGTGTACAGCTTAGAAAAAAAAAAAAGATAATCTAACTGATATCCCCATAGCTTCAGTCATAAAAGATACATTTTTTTATCTGAGTGTGTGTGCACATAATTGATATTTACATTTACTACTGCATTGCTGAACATCCAGATGAAACTGTTGGCATTTTTTCTGTCAGTTTTACTAAACACTGAAATAAGAGTCTGTGCTAGCCATCGAGCGTGATAACTACAGCATCGTGTCGATGTGAATGAGGTTAGCCTTTTATCATGCACAGAGTCTGTGTGGTTAGATTTCATGTCACTGCCTGCCTTGCTTCTAATAGTCCGGAATGATGTGGGCACAGTAGGTATGCTGGACCTCTGTGATAGAGCTGCCATCGACAGTATGCGCTGTCCTGTCGAAAGGAGGCATTTTGTGTTCGGTTAAAGACGGGGCGACACCCACGTCGGTTTTCTCACCGTGCACGCTTTTGACAGCTGGGATATTGGAGTAATTGTGCCCGTCAGAGGCTGCCTCTTCATTGCCGGGGAGATGTGGAATCGATGTAGATGCTCTCAGCTGGGATTTGTTGGACTCTGCGAGGGCTGTTGCCTTTCCATCTGGGAGAGTGGGTTTTGATGGTTGGATTCCGCCAATACCAGGACACATAGCCATGTAGCCATGGTCATTGACATCCACCGCTTGACCCTTCTTGGTTTTGGCCACCGCTGCCAATCCTCCAGTCGAGGCTCGGTCAGATTTGTCGCTGGGGTGGAAGGCGACCTCCCGCGACCCGCGTTGAGAAAGTTTCTCGAGGATGCTGGTCATGGATGCGTAGCTGCCCTCCTCCCGCGGGGCTCCCCACTCCAAGCCGACGCAAGGGTCCGGCTTGCCAAGTTTGCCTGCAAAAGCATCCTTGCCGACCTGATACGACAGCTGCCTTGGGGGCGGAGGTAGGGCCCTTGATGTGGTGCGGTGGCGCTGTTTAGTGGAATATATGATGGGTATTATCAAGGAGATATCATACCTCCTTGGTATTATATACTGTACATGTCATGCATTACGTCTCATTAAGACCTCTTTGGATTCGTGACTGTGAACAGTACTCTATCATGATGTCATGTCTCAGTTATTACTTCTGGGTTGATATCATCCCATGCATTTCAGTCTACTCTCTTGTCATCAAATAACACAGACTGTGATCATGCCACCCTGCTCCAATAGTAGGCTTTAGTGTATTCGTGGAAGAGAACTGTTTTGACTTTGGCTTAGGTTGCTGGACTTGTTACTCAGTCTAGATTATGATTTGTGACTTCAACCATACTGAATAATTACAGCCTTTGTTTTCAACATATGGGGGTCTCATAACTCTATACCCCTTTGTGTTAACTCACTGATAGAAAAGCTGGGAAGAGAGATATTAACGGAAAATATAAATAGATAAATAGATGGATAGGTATAGATAAATGGATAGATAGAGAGAGAGAGATAGGTAGGTACAACATATAGATAGATATACATAGATATAGATGAATAGATAGATAGAGAGATAGGTATGTATACAGATAGGAAATAGATAGATAGAGAGGGGGGGGGGGAAGAAACTTTCCAGAGAGTAATATGTCTTGGTATTACCTTAGCAACGCTCACCCTATCTTTGCTGGGATCCCGACAGCGACAATGTCTGCTCAGGCAAGGCGGGATTGCGACGAGAAGTACCAGACCCAGCACCGACGACACCACTATCAGGGCCAGTGTTTTGACCTCGATGGTGATCATGCCTGTTGGGGATAACAGGTTTAGGAGATGAACAAAATTGTACCGATATTTAAAATGCATACTGTAAAATGAGGAATGTTCGCATGCATTTTAAGTTCGCAAATTTTGCGAGAGCTAAGATTGGCGAAATCAAAATGCATGTGAATGTTTTTGTCTACACTTTACGTATTGAATGCTAAAGGCAACACTCGAAAATTTCATGCCGCAAAAATATCGCGTTTTACAGTATTTACAGAATCCCAACCTTACCACTACTGAAATAACCTCATGTATGTGCTGCTGTATGTGTGTTTGTGTGTGTGTGTTAATTTTTACATTGTGAATGTGAATACTCCCATTTAGTTCAAACTGTTACCAGTGATATCCAACACTTTGCTTCCATCCGCCGAATCAGATTGGACCACGGTGCGAGCCGTTGGTTCATGCGTGGCGTTGGGGGATGAGGTTGGTACTGATGTGGTGGGTTCCGTCTGTTTTTGAGTGTGTTCCGCAGTAGCCGGACCTGAATCAAACCCAAGGGGAGTGGCTTGGTAGGCATGCTCTGAAAGGTTGGGGAGAGAAAACAGTACACTGAGAGCTGGCCACTATAAAGCATTATTCTGCTGTGACTATGCGGATGTCAAGAAGCTACACATATGATAAAGGAATCTTTGTCATTTTTTTTAACGTGTCATGTGTTTATCCTTAGTGTAAGTAAATAACTGTATACATGTATGTCATATATTTCATAGGTTTTTTTTTTTAGTACAATTCACAACTGTGCATCAGCCTACATTCACACACAATATGTTTATGTACATGCATATATACATGTCATGTAAAGTTATGTGATTTGGCAAGGGAATCATTTTTTTTTTCTTTCAATTAGATTTCCTTGAAATATAAATCCCAGTATCTTGCACAGAATTTTATAGAGTGTTTGTTATCAAAAATACAACACAAAGGCAAAGTTTTTTCCGCCTGTATTTTATCTGTTTGAACATGACCATTATATCTGTGTTTTAAATATTCCCTCGACTGAGAGAAAGCAGTAGCTACCTTCTTGCAGAGGCGTGGACAATACCCTGATTGCCCGAATGGTCATCTGGAATCCAGGTTTACTGATGGTCTGGTCACTGGCAAAGACCACAGTCAGGGTATTACTGGTGGAGTTGAAAGCCTGCATGCGCAGGACTGCACCGGTGCGTTCACCCATCCAATTCAGCCATGCTGGGTCATTTGAATCAAAGGCACGGACCCCATCCCCCACCCACAGGAAATCTTCACCATCTTCAGTGTTGAGATGCAAGAAAGAGACCTCAGCAAGAAAGCCATACGGTAGCACAACATCCCAGATGCGGTAGTAGTTGTTGGGATAGTTGTCCGGATGGTTTGGCGATTCCAACGTGACCATGCTCCCATCCTCCCATCCACCTTCCGGAGCAATGGAATCTGATGAATTGAAGATTGGTTGAACTCATCAATTCCCAGGAAAAAATTATGTTGTTTGCTGCTCAATCTGTTAGGAATGACTTTTAGTATTCATGGCTGGTATATCATACCATGTGTGTAATATAAAAATTCTCTTTGACTAGAACCCTGTGTTATTCATTTGAAATTGCTTGTTTCAATTGAGAAACTTTCAAAAACCTATAAAGTAATACATTCATACTCAGGGCCCCATTTTATAAAATTTGTTAGCATTGACAAGTTACGATAGTTGTTGTACGCAACTGAAATCCTTGCATCTGATTGGCTGAGAGCAAATTTGTCATAGAAATGTTGCAGTTGTTACTGATAACAAGTTTTATGAAATGGGACCCAGATCTGTAAAGTGGCCTCTCACTCTAGAGTAAGATTGAAGTTCATGTCACTGGCTTTTTTAAAAATCCATTTAGCATAGATTGAATGATTTGCACTGGGGCCATCTCAACAAAGGCTATGTAGTTTCCAAAAGAAGGACAAGCTGATGATATGTGGAACACAGTTCCTCCATTACTTGATGAATGAAATGTAAACAAGAATCTTGACTTCACCATATCGCTAACATTTTGGTCATACTTTCAGGATTCTCAGTGGGTGGGTGCATGTCTGTCTGTTTGCATATGTGGTTGAATAATGGTATTCTACAAGGTGTTTTGCATATTTCAAGGAGAATGTAGAAGCTTTGTATTCTGTGCTGATGTACATGTAATTGCACAAGCAACCTCTGGCAGACTACGTGAAACACACTGACACTGGGCTATTTAAGTCCCCTATGGTTAACAGAATCGCGCATCTCTAAAACTAGTATTACAATTTGATATGCACAATCTAAGTGTAAAAGCACACAGATTATATGCAACACATGTACATGTGTAAATGTGTGTGAACACATCTTTCGTTGCTACAGATTTTTTTTATGGATGGTGGAGTGTGCAGACGTAAAAAGTTTTTTCTATAGATGATGATGATGCGCCATGCTATATTTCAAAATTTGCACACATACCAAAATGGTTGCTCACAGAGACTGTCACATTCAACCGTGGCATGGCACGTCCATGGTAGCTTGTGCGCAGTCGTAGTCGCATCCACGCCGAATTCCCGACAGACACCACATCACTTGGCAGTGTGCGTCCACTAAATGTCACAAGTCGTGATGGTGGTCCTGCGATGCGTCCGTCACCGATTTCCAACAGCTCCATTCCTACCGCGAAGTTCAGTAGTTGAAACGCAAACGTGATTCGCTGCTGTTCTGGTGCATAGAAAGTCCACGTTGGGTGTCGGTAGTGGATTTCCACTGCTCTCTCAATCTCCTCAGTAGAGATGGTGAAAGATTCATCATCACTCAGGACAACGTGTTCTGAAAAAAAAAAATGCCAGCAAAAATGTTTTCTTGAGACTTGATTTTAGTAAGAGCAAGGTCAGGAGTCTGCAAAGAGCAAAACTTGGAACACGTCTGAAGTTGTACATGTAGGAAAAGGTTGTCCCGAGAGTATAGTCCATCCTCGAAGGCTAGAAATTCGGTGGGTTTTTGTTTTTGTTTTTGTTTTTCTTCTGATTGATTCAGGCTAGCAGGCCTCAGAGGTGAGGGATCAAAGGTCAAAGCCACGCTTTTTAACAGGGAAAAATCTGACTTCGATAGAGTGTTCAAAGTGTAAGCAAGGAGGTTTAAGAGATGGAGTTAACACACAGTCTTATTCCCTTTGATCCCATGTTTAATGCCGCCATTCAGAAATATTCAAAGTATGTGCTAAACTGGAGCTGCCCCACATATACATGTGTAGGAAGACAATATATTCATGTGGCATTATTGCATCATGACTAGTCACTCTCTCTAGGAAGTTAAGTCCTTATGATGGTAATAACTTTTCGCTGGCCCTTATAAAACATTAGTAGCACATACAGGTACAGACACAAGGATGTGAATATAAATATTGCGCAAAAAAAAAATGATGGAAAAAAATCAAAATCAAAATTACTCGATTGTACATGTCTGTACACTAATCTGACAATTCAATTTAACTTGAAAATAATACCATTTAGGTTTCATTTGACAGAATTAATCAGAAAGTGATAAAACCAGCATTTCAGGTGGGTAAAAGTTCAAACACTTTCGCTACATACAGCTCGGATTTAAACTTTTGCACATATTTGGGGACAAAATTGATTTTTGTTTCATATTCTATATCCTAAAGTGAAATTTCATTTCATTTGGTAAATAAACAAGCAAACCTGACATTAAGTTAGAGCTCAAAATAAATCTAGAGATTGCTCAGAAAGATGGAATTCTTTTGTTCATCAATAGAAAACTGACAGCTTTGTGAATAATGACAACCAGTTGGAACTCCATCTCTTGAACCTCCTTAGCAGAGCTGCCAAGTCTCCCTGAATCTGCAGGAGTCTCCCTGAAAATGTCAAAATCTGTTCATGTCTGAATAGGAGAATATCAAAATCTCCATGATTTGGGAATTATTTTTGCCCATTGAAATGCATGAAACACACAGATATCTCCCTGATTGCTGTGTGGAATCTCCCTGATTTGGATGTGGGAATGTTGGCAGACCTGCCTTAGTGTGAGCATCACAATGCATACTGGGCGGGATTAGAATTGGTATATGGGCAAGGAGAGAGAAGATCAGGGGAGGGTTGTATTTTAACCCACTGATGACGGACTGATTTTGCCACAACACGCATTTCCCATAAACACTTGCTGGAGTATGCTCGGGACTCGCCCTCAACGGGGTAAGGATGCTCACCCATGAGTTCCTGTGATGTTGCCAGTGCCTGAGGTGTCATCTCTGTGAGAAGTGTTAAAGGCGATACTAAAGCCATCCAAGAGAAGAAAAAACGGAGCATGTTAACAAGAGATGTAGCCACCAGCACTCTAGGAAATGTTGCCGCTTACTTTCAAAAGCTACCCTCTGCTCAATCGCCTGATGCAGTATACCTTTATAGTTTCCACTCTCTTTTTTCTCCCCTCCTTTTGGTTGTGTCCATGCAGCTCGATTGAAACTCACTAAATGTGTTCTAAAAGAGCAAGGGGGGTTTTGTGATCTACACACGGACGTTCGTCTGTGCCAATCACTGAAGCAAAGAAGCAAGAAACCATGAATGTATTACATGCCTCGCCCCGATTTCCTCGTTAAAACTTTGGTGGCATGTGCAAAAATATTTAACTCTTGTGATTGGCTGTCTGTCTGTGGATAGGCAGGACTATAGGCAAAGTTACAATGGATCTGATACTGTCGGCAATGATTGTCGAGAGCCCTTTGAAAGTACGGTAACTCTAGTATTCCCGAGAATTTATTTGTTGAAGGTCTTTCGTTGGCTGGGACTATTTATAACTCTGAAACTGCTGTTGAGGTAAAGAAATATCTGTATCAGGAGACTATGTTACGATATTAAAGTACCAGTTGAGTGTGGGTACTAGAATTTCACTTAAAAAAAACAAAAAATGTGTTTCAGAGGCCTCTTACATGCACACATATGCGACACACATTATGTGAAAAGAACAGCATGCTGTTGTTGTTTTGTTTCGTGATTTTTGTTTTGCGTGTTACTGTGAAAGCGTAAATTTCCAAGAATGTTGTGCAACATGAAACTAGCACGAAAGCAAAAAATTGTCCAAATTTTTCCTGCTTGTTATATGATATGATTTGATATCTTTGATTTCAAGGTAGGTATATTGTAGGGGTATTACCGTTATGCTATTATTAGTTTTCTTCACGTTCAGTGATTCTGTAGCATGAGTGAATTTGCTGTCGTAATATGGACCAATTGCACCTTTAATACCACAGTATGTCCTGTCAAAGCCCGTAACAGCAGTGGTCAGCAGCAGTGAGCTGTTTGAACTACTCTCTAAAAAACTGTGTGAAATTCATCTTGCCTGGCTGAGCACGAACAATTACTCCTGCTTTTACAGTAGCTTCCCAGATTCCTCCACTTGACTTTTTCTTCTTCTTCTCTGCTTTGTGCCACCAGAGAGGTCCAGAAGTCATCAGAGACCATGGAAGAGTTGATGGGGAAGATGAGAGAGTGGCAGGAGACAGCAAGAGACGTGGAGGAGAAGATCTCCCAGCGACGGAAGGAACGGCAGAACAACGTGTGGCAGCTCTTGGGTGCTGCAGTGCTGGCGGTAAGTTTTATGACTTACCGTTTATCAGTTACTAACTTTTTTTGTCCCCGCCGAACGAGTTCGAGCAGGGGACTATGAAACGGGCTCCGTAAGTGTGTGTGTCCGTGTGTGTATCCGTCCGTTTGTCCATCCGTGTGTGCGTCCGTGTGTGCGTCCGTGTGTGATCAAAATCATCAATTTGCTACTTCTCTGTCATTTATGAGCCAATTTTTATTCTGTTTGCTTTATATGATAGCACTATGTGGGAGCTTTGAAACTTGTACACAGAATTTCAGTTGTGACCTTTGACCTTGACCTTTGACCTATATTGTACATTTTGCTACAAAAATGCTACTCCTTCGCCATTTCTAACCCGATTTCGATTCCGTTTGCTTTATCTGATGGCACTAGTTGAGGGCTTCAAAACTGCTACACAGAATTTTGACCTTTGACTTCTTTGACCTTTGACCTTGATTTTTTGACCTGTATTGTACATTTTGCTACAAAATGCTACTCCTTCGCCATTTCTAACCCCGATTTCGATTCCGTTTGCTTTATGTGATGGCACTAGGTGAGGGCTTCAAAACTTCTACACAGAATTTTGACCTTTGACCTTGATTTTTTGACCTATATTGTACATTGGTTACAAAATGCTACTCCTTCACCATTTCTAACCCGATTTTGATTCTATTTGCTTTATGTGATGGCAATAGGTAAGGGCTTCAAAAGTTCTTCACAGAATTTTGACCTTTGACTTCTTTGACCTTTGACTTTGATTTTTGACCTGTATTGTACATCTTGCTACAAAATGCTACTCCTTCGCCATTTCTAACCCGATTTCGATTCCGTTTGCTTTATGTGATGGCACTAGGTGAGGGCTTCAAAACTTCTACCCAGAATTTTGACCTTTGACTTCTTTGACCTTTGACCTTGATTTTTGACCTATATTGTACAATGGCTACAAAATGCTACTCCTTCGCCATTTCTACTCCGATTTCGATTCCGTTTGCTTTATGTGATGGCAGCAGGTGAGGGCTTCAAAACTTCTACACAGAATTTTGACCTTTGATTTCTTTGACCTTTGACCTTGATTTGTGACCTGTATTGTACATTTTGCTACAAAATGCTACTTCCGGCGGGGACATATATTACGCACCGCGTAAATTCTACTTTTCCTTGTTTTTTTTATGATGATGATGATGATGGTGATGATGGTGGTGATGGTGATGATGGCGGTGATGATGATGATGACGGTGGTGCTGGCAATGATGATGATGATAATGATAACAATAATGATGAGGAGGATACTGTAAACGTCAATATTTTCGCACAATTAATTTCTCATGCTGGGTGGTTAAAAAACATTTGCAGGTTCTTGAATTCACCCGGTGCAATTGTAAACCCATTCAAAACGTGCAGATAAAATTGTGAAGATATTTTCACGAGTTTTAGAATTCGCGCTAGCCAGAAGTAGCGCGAAATATGCTAGAATTAATGTACCGTGAAAATTTCTGCATTTACAGTATCATGATGATTATAATCATAATGATTATGATACTGATAATGATGATGATGATACTGATAATGACAGTAATAATGAGGATAACAATGATAAAACCTTGGTTTATATTATCGTTGTTGTCATATAATTGAGAGAAAAAAAGTATTGCACACATGAGTGGGCATATAGTCATGGCTGTATAGGAGAAGCAGTGGATTTTAATTGACAGTTTTCCTTTCTTTTCTTTTTTTCTGGGGGGGGGGTGGTCTTTCAGAAGGTTGAATCAGACAGGCAGCTGAAGAGGACACTCTCCAGACCACGGAGTCTGGAGGGTCCTCTGGACAACGGTGGGCAGGCCGCCCAGTACAGTCCCCAGACCTCCGATGATGGGCAGAAGAACCAGCTCGCAGAAGAAAGCATACAGATGCAGTCACAGTAAGTTGGTCTCCTCCTCCTCCTCCTCCTCCTCCTCCTCCTCCTCCTCCTCCTCCTCCCAAATCCTTGCACACTCAGATAAAATTCTATATGAAGGGGGGGTTACGAGTTCTAAGACAAAGCTCCATTCTATATTTGCAACAACAAAAATGCCAGGGAAGAAAAATTCTCTTTAATGGCATTAAGTGAAAATAAATTAGTGGATGAAAATGAAAATAAACTAATGCGCAAATATGTTGACACTTTCTCATGCTTGCAGCCATTTATGTGACAGTTATCAAATTTTGCAAAGTAAAACTCAGACTTGCCAAGACTCTGAGATTCTGCAGGGAGCCTGACCTGAAAGTGACTTATTTCTTTATGCCCCAGCACCCAATAAGCAACAGAATCTTATTGGCTTAATGCATTTGCTTATCACAATGAAGCATTTTGACTGTATACTTTGGGTTCTTCTTTCTTATGATGTGTTTCTTCTTCTTTCTTTTTATTGCAAATATGAAGAAAAAGCTGAATGAATCATCACATATTTTCATGCAGTGCATTTTAGATTTCCAAAACTTACAAAGTTCTGTGGTACCTGTGGATGCTGATGATTGTATAGTGCACTCCCATTGTAACAAACGCGGTTATAACAAAATTCTAGTTTTTAATACAACAAATAGAAATAGAAGTCTCAAAATTATAATCGATATCTCTTTACATGCTTTACTTTTTAGACTTACCACAATATCAATATAACAAAAAAACAAACTGACTAACAATACAAAATCCAGAGAGAAATGCTAGTGTTTATTTTTTTTTAAAGAAAAAGATGCATATCCAAAAATAAAAGTTGTGATATCTGATATGAAATATCCCAAAGGTCCTGCATATTGCATATGGTAACACTTGTTTTTGTGTTTTGCCCTTTTTTTTCATCTTAACAGCTTTGACTTATCTTTCAACACCCTGCGAGAAGATCAATTAGAGAGTATGAAATTATTGGACGGGTTGGACCTAAGTCACCTTGAAGAAGATCTTGACTCGTGATAGCTTCTACCTCCCCCCTCCCCCATTGGAAGTTCACCCCTCATCCACCTCAATCCTCCACCCCATCTCCCTTTCATCCCGAACTGTGACATTTCTCCAATCCTACCGCCATGGAGTCGCCTACCAGTGCCGCACAAAGCCCAAATTCGCTGTACCCGTCCAGCGAGCGTGCGACTCCTACCTCAGCTACAGAGGCTGGGCCCTTGTCTCGCAGGGAAGTTGCCCCCGTTTCTCAATCGACTGATGTACCTGAGAGCAGGTGACAAACTCCAGGGCCTCACTGGATGTCAGTCCCTTCCCACGGCAACAACTCGCCCTACCCGCAGCCTGACGCCAAACGGCAGCCGAATAGACCGTTGGCAAAGTAAGGCATTTTGTGAGCAGACCTGCAGCAGCTGCAATTCGCTTCCTGATGCGAAGCGAGATGATGTTCAAAAAGTACACGAGCGCACAATGAGCTGCACAGAAGTTCAAATGAAAATTTCTCAGCTCTTTGTACGTATCCTAGTCGTTCCCTCAAGTCTCGCCCCCAGGTGCGCCCTCAAGGACGTGTGCATCACCTTGCATCAAAGATGGACCTCGCGTGAACTTGCTTAGCGTAGAAAGACGCATTGATAGTCGCGGGGAATTCCGCCTCACAGCCCACCGTGGTTTTCACTCTTCTCGCTCGACGACTAAAGACCAAGACGAGAGATCCCGTCAAAAGATGACGGCCGTTGCCCATAGCAACACTAAGGAATTGCCTCAAGTGGGTGGTGATCATCACCCACTACCAATGAAACCACACCGTACCCCTGTCCCATCTTCAAGATGGCTACCACGGACAGCCAAGACATGGAAGAGTGCCTGTGACAGTGCCTGTGACAGTGCCAATGTCTGTGGAATGCTTCAAAGCTGTGTTTGCCTCGCAGTGGTAGAGAAGAAATATGGACGGAAGACCAGAGTGACACAGACATTGGAAACATTAGATAAGGAAGAATGTATTTATACCTCCCCCTCCTCATTTTCAGAGGTAGGAAGAGCATACACGATGGTACGCACATTAACACTCGGAACATTTTTGTTGTCAAATTGTCTCCAAACAAAAGCCATTGCTGGCAGCAAGACAAATCAGGGAGGTTGCAATCTTGCGATGCCCCGTGCACATTCCAGAGACCACCCAACCTCTCTGTATATTTCTCGTCTGACACATTTAGTGGCATGAGTATCTCGACCGAGTGAAGTCCCCTTCAGTACCAGACAACTTTTTTTTTTATTCTCTTAATACCAAGTGTTTATTGATGTGATGCCTGCCTTAGAGAAAGATGGAAGTCCCTTATTTTGCATTGAGAGATATTCTTGAAAGCTTTCCAAAAGATGAGCTCCAACTGTGCTGCATGCTTAAGCATCCATTGATAGGTGAATGTTGTCACACCCTTAAAGCATTGATTGGTAGGTAGTGTTGTAATTCTTGTTTGAAAGATTGGACTTGAGCAACCAGCAAAGTCAGTAGATTCTGAGTGTGTTCCCTGCAGAGTTAATTGTTAAAACCCTACCCGTCTCTGTTTGCCTCATCATCATTAATCTGGCACCTCAAAATTTTGCTGCATATCACACATTCAAGAACTAGAAAAGCACTCCGAGAGCGCAAACCTCTCCCAGGCAGCTCATTTTCACTCGTACACGCATGCTGAAAATCGCCCTTATTTGGCAATGAAAAAGAAGCCTTTCTCTTGTCCAGATTGCAGAATCTACAGCATCAGCAGCTTTTTTTACACTGCACCTAGAGCGCACTCATCAATGGTTGTGTGTACACCTCAAATACAAGTACATTTGGAGCTTGAATTTTCTTGTTTGTTGGCCCTATTTTGCCAATGATAATCCTTTAAAAAAAAAAAAATCTAAAACAGTATCCTGGATCCAAACGGTTATCCAATTCACCACTAATTGTTAATCATGTTCCTTGTGTCATTTTCAACTTTACCTGTGAGGTAAATCCAAATCCGTTCACATATTTGTAGTCATTTTGCAAACGAACAGACAGACAAACCCTAACAAACCCTAACAAATAAGCCAGTGCTAGCAAAAACATAATCTCCTTGGCAGAGGTAAATATTAGATATAGCCCTTGGGATTCTTTAAACTTGCACAGAATCTCAAACTTACATCTTTATAGAAGAAATGCTCTGTCAGAAAAATATGAAAGGCATAAAATTGACCAGGTTGACCCATTTTGATACCTATTTTTAGTCCTCAGTAACATCAGATCATTCAACTTTTTGTTGGTTTTGTGATGCACAATCACAAATATAGTTGATGGCAACAGACAAAGTAAAGCTTACGGAATGGTTGGAGTTTCATTAGAACAGGGCCATTGCCATACGCACAAATCTTCACCCATTTTTTGTATTTTTGGTATGTGTAATTTGAAGTAAAAAGTAATTTGACGTCCAAATTGTTGTACAGTTGCAATCAATTATCAGTAATGACCCTGATTGAAGGGGTTGTAGTTCTAAATCATGCTTAAAGTGTAATAAGTACATTTTTATCTACAATCCTCGGCAGATTTGGTAGAGGCATCATGGAAGTTGCGCATATGCAGTTTTAACTGATATTACCATTTCATGATAACACAATGAAGTTGCTGATTCTTTAACTTTCTTTTATATTGTATTCCCAACTTTAATTATGAAATCTATAATGTTCACCTATGCTCTGTTTTTCTTTGCTGCAGTCAGCTTGAAAATACAGTCACTTTCCACAGTGAGCTTGCAAAAGACTTACAGCTGTATGTGGCTAAATATGACATCATACATATGTGTTTACAGGCGTAGTGTTACTTGACATGATGCATAGATGTCTATATGGCTTCATACAATGTACTCAAGTGTCTGTATGGCTTTATATGACATACCAGTACACAGATACTGTATAAGCTGTTATTTTCGCGAGGGTTTAATTTTCGCAAATTTCGCGAATCACAGTTGGATCGTGAATTTAACAACACGCGAAAATGACTCCATGCACCGTATTAATAGAGCATTAACATAAGCGTCGGCATCGATTTGCGAAAATGTCTGTGGCCTCGTCATTCGCGAAAATATCTGTACGCGAAAATAACAGCGTATACAGTATCTGTATTGCTTTGTATGCATAGATGTCTGTATTCTCAGGAAATGGTAAAGGTGACAAAAAATTTTGTTTCCTTTTTATTATTTTTATTTGTAAAGCTTACCTGGCATATGCAATTTCCATTTTTTTAACCTCAAACCCCCCCCCCCTTAAAAAAGAGTTCATTTTTTACTTTGCATATGTGTTAGTTGGTCTGCTAAGGTTGCCAGCTCTGTGACTTGCTGGTGTGTAGGCAGTCACACAAAACAAACAAGTAAAAACAAAGTAAAACAGGAGAGTACTTGCCAGCCAAAGACAGAAAAGGATTGCTCCTTGTAAGGGATCAGGGTTTAAACCCCTTTGCTCTGTGACAGGTGCCCACTTCATGAGGAATATTACGAGAAATGTTGTTGTCCTTGCTTGTATGTATCTATTGAATGAAGGCAATATTACAGTACAGTTGAACCTCTATTATCCGGCCTCCCTTTATCCGGATCTCTCTATTATACGGACGCAATCTCGCCGTGATTTTAAAAAAAATAATTACGGGAGGAAAGGGGGATTCCCAACTCCTTGAGAACTCCTACACAAACACATACAATTTGTATGAATTACATATTACTTCCAACATGATTAACATACATTACATCAAATTTCCTTCCGAATTGCTTACCTTCAGACATTTTAACATCCCCAAACATCCCCAAATTTAACAATGAAAAGGTTGCAGTGTACTACGTACACATTACTACATGTGATACTACAATGGGCTACATCAGTACATGTGTATGTATATGTACATGTATAAAGCATTGAGTCTCCTGTATCCGGCCAAATCCCTTATCCGGATGAGCCCCGGTCCCGGCTTGTCCGGATACGAGAGGTTCAACTGTATCTGGTACTGTGTTGTGAGACCACCATATACAGTACAACCATGTTCCAATTTGATTCTCATTTTGAGAATACCAGCTACCCTCAGAGCTACGCTGAAGGTGGGTGTAGTCGTATGTTGACTTTGATTTATGATCTAAACTTGCGTCGATGCTCGTGCGCTACCGTACTCGTTTAGATTTTGTGGCGTTTGTCATGAGCGACATTTTCCCCTTGTACGCCGTGAACGAACCGAACCGAACCGAACCAAACCGAACCGTTCAGCCATTGAAATTCCATTACAAATCACTTGAATGCGTACAAGTATGCATTCTGCCCTGTGAGGGCAATTTGGCGGCAGAGTCGCCATCCGTATCCGTGTATCCATTCATCCATATCCATGTAACCGTGCCAACTATTCAGCCAACTTCTCGACAATGAGTTGGTCTAGATAGACCTTCAAATTGAGAAGAAATGGAGGCTGGCAATTTGACGGAGTGGCACAGTTTCTGTATATATTTGATTACACATTTCAGTCTCTGTAATAAATTACAGAGTGCTAAAGTGATGGCAGAGGTATTTTTCCACGTGTACATTTGCTATTACTGAAATCACTTTGGCATATGAATTTCAGCAGTGATGAATTAAATGTGTAATGACACTCTCGACTTCTCAATCGTTTTGATTTCACTATCAACATTGTTTGTGTATATTTGTCTGTCTGCCCGCCTGTGCAAGTTCATGTACAATCGCACAATACTCGTGTAGAATTGTACTCACTCACACACACACACACACACACACACACACACACTTTTTTGTGTTTTTCCTTGATATTTATTGATTTCATTCAAATCATTCATAAATCAACCCATTCTGGGTGTAACATGAACAAAAATCAGTACAAATGCAATTCAAAATCCATTTCTCAGTTTATACTGCAAATAATCTCTCTTCAACATAAATAACTCAATTATAAATCAACCCTACTAACAATTCCTTCATGAGAAAGTTTTAACATGTACCACACCTATATCCCTTGAATATATTGAATCATGTACTGCTAGTAACTCCTTCTCACTTACAAGGGCATATTCTTAAAAAACAAATATATTATACAGATCTTGAATGAAATCATTGCTAAGAAGAAAAAAAAAAGACCAACCCTTCCCCTCCCAACCGAAAACAAATCTACATATGTGACCCGCTACAACAAAATGGTCCTAAAGTCGCGCACGGTCGAAGCCGTGAAAATCGAGTTTGAAGTTAGAGCATCAAAATTGGTCAAAACTTACGATTTTCTGAATTTGACATATTATTAGAGTCTGACATGTCTTCTATCATCTGTCGAAATTTTGAAGCAAAATGATGAAAGGAAAGACCAAAAAATAGCGTTTTTCTGGGCCATGTTTTTTGGCGTTTCAACGAAGCAGAAACTGGTTCGCACATTTGGATTGAGCGCCACACATAGGCTCCGCCCCTAACAACGACCAGAGTAATCTCATTGGTCAGTTTGCTGCTTGCCGCTAACCGAAGCGTGAAGCTCGCACACTGCCCAGTCGACTGGTGCGTGCGGGCGGGTTGCGCTATGCCCAGCCGCTTCTCCTGACATCCTGGTCACTGATTGGTCGGTGAGGAGACCGCCGATGCTGTGTTTGAATGAGCATTTCGGGGGTTGCTAGGGCTTAACTTCTATTGTCCGGAGGTGAATACTGACTTGCGTGTCTCTTGATTGTGATTGCGTCACAAGGAGAACTTTTAGGGCGCTTTTCTCGAAACAGTGATTTCCAAGACGTCTTGACATGCTCTCATTTAAACATCGATATCTCCGCAGCCGATTATTTTTATAAGACGTGTTATATATCAATTTAAAGCAGAAAGATTAGGGAATTGTGTCATGCAATTTTCAAATAATCGACCTCGCCCGACTTTAGGATCATTTTGTTGTAGCGGATCACATATATCCTAAATATTAGATCCCCTATATCAATATCTATCATACCATTTATAACTATCCTTCTTCAAATCAAATCCCCATCCCCACCAACCCCCGATTAACCAAAACCTAAACCACCCCACACTCACATTCACTAACCCACACACACACACACACATACACACACCTGAACCGATACCACCTTCCTTCCTGATGTTGATACACAAAACATAATGGACCGTATGCATAAAAGCAGCATCTGTCCGCACGCAAGCATCAAATTCAAATACAAATCCGTCAAACTAACTCGTCAAACTCAAAGCTATTGGTAAAATCAATATAACGTTTATGCCAGCAACAGCTTGCCCCTCCCCACTTGCAGCCAATAATGCATAATATTGCCTTCACCAATGATAACTACTACAGAATAAAAAAAATGCTCAGGCCTTTGTTTCAGAAACATTTTCCCATTTCAGCAAATGTAATCCCAACTTATTCCTTTTACAGCAATTTCTTTTTCTTCATCCCGATATCTTATTATTCTCTTATAAATTTCCTCAAAAGTAGGTATTTCTCCCTCCGTCCCAGATCTAAAAATAATACACACACACACACACACACACATATATATGTATATATATATATATATATATATATATATGGGTCGTGACGTGAGAAAAGGGTCCTTGGGGCATTAAATACTGAAAATGATTTTTCACCTCCACATTGTAGAAGGAACTCTGACGTATTTAGATATGCAGGCCTTTTTCTGAAATTCTACTCCTAAATGCCCCAATTACGACATTAAAAAAAGCATGTTTTGTCCAAATCCTGTCACTTTTTGATGCATCTATGCATGTGCGCACAGTTAGCTAGTAGATCTCTTTTGCGCATATTGCTTTGTCACACTTCTGCGCCTTTTTGTGGCGTTTGCGCGCAGCGGATCCAAGGGCCCTTTTCTTGTGTCACGGCCCGTATACAGATAGACAGATAGATGAATAGATAGATAGAAGGAATTACACAATAGAGAAATGCATTAATCTTCAATAGCATTTTCATCTCTGACGAAGGGGGAGGCCCCCAAAAATTTGGAATTTTAGTACATTAATAGCCAATTAGCAATTAATGTACTTTTCTATCGTGTCATTCCTTTTTTGATACTACTATTACTGCCAATATGCAGATCAATTTAAATATATGTGTGTGTGTGTGTGTGTGTGTGTGCATATGAATGTAGATCTGCTGGTCAATTTTGGTGTGTTCAGTAGCCACCAGCCGTTTTCTCTTCGCATGGTATATGATGGTATCATTTGTACGTACAAGTACCTATCTTGCCTTTTGCAAGCATAAGGCCACTTTAAATAGTGAGAAGTTGTGAAATGGAAAATCCCACTGTGCCATTAAATGATGTTTGTTAATTGAGTAGGAATTGAAATTACAACCTGTACAACTTGGGAAACTTGATATTACTGCCTAAGTTTGCAACGTACAAATCTTTCTCGCCTGTAATTCATGAATGGCTTGGAAAAAGGGAAAGAAAAAAATAGAGAAATGTGTCTTTGCGTATAGCGTCATTCTGAAATGCTCGAGGCATGTCGAGATAATTCTATCATTATACATGTACAGAAACACTTTATTATAACAAGCTCGTTTTACAACTACACGTACGTACCACTTTTATTGTCCCCGCCGAACGAGTTCGAGCAGGGGACTATGAAACGGGCTCTGTACGTGTGTGTGTCCGTCCGTGTGTCCGTGTGTCCGTCCGTGTGTGCGTCCGTGTGTGATCAAAATGTTCAAAATGCTACTCCTTCGCCATTTCTAACCCGATTTTGATTCTGTTTGCTTTATATGATAGCACTACATGGGAGCTTTGAAACTTCTATACAGAATTTCAATTGTGACCTTTGACCTTGACCTTTGACCTATATTGTACATTTTGCTTCAAAATGCTACTCCTTCGCCATTTCTAACCCGATTTTGATTCCGTTTGCTTTATATGATGGCACTAGGTGAGGGCTTCAAAACTTCTACACAGAATTTTGACCTTTGACTTCTTTGACCTTTGACCTTGATTTTTGACCTATATTGTACATTTTGCTACAAAATGCTACTCCTTCGCCATTTGTAACCCGATTTCAATTCCGTTTGCTTTAAGTGATGGCACTAGGTGAGGGCTTCAAAACTTCTACACAGAATTTTGACCTTTGACTTCTTTGACCTTTGACCTTGATTTTTGACCTATATTGTACATTGGCTACAAAATGCTACTCCTTCGCCATTTCTAACCCGATTTTGATTCCGTTTGCTTTATGTGATGGCACTAGGTGAGGGCTTCAAAACTTCTACACAGAATTTTGACCTTTGACTTCTTTGACCTTTGACCTTGATTTTTTACCTATATTGTACATTTTGCTACAAAATGCTACTCCTTTGCCATTTCTAACCCGATTTCGATTCCGTTTGCTTTAAGTGATGGCACTAGGTGAGGGCTTCAAAACTTCTACACAGACTTTTGACCTTTGACTTCTTTGACCTTTGACCCTGATTTTTTTACTTATATTGTACATTTTGCTACTAAATGCTACTTCCGGCGGGGACATATATTACGCACCGCGTAATTTCTACTTTTCCTTGTTGAGGTGAATTCAGTGGTACTGATTTTCCATTAGGTCCTACTATAGTTACGTTCACACACAGTTGCCAAACTTGAAGTTTAGGTCGAAAACTGTCAATGATTAGCTCCACACATGAATTCATAAAATGGGTTCACACAACTTACGAGAGAATCCCGCTTGATGATTATACTGAAAGTGTAGAGACTAAACTTTAAGATTGCTAACTTTTGAGTGCGTCCACGTGGCGCTGTGTACAAGCTAATCGAGAGTTAAATTTCTGACCTCATTTTAAAGTTTAGGAACAGCGTGTGAACGTAACTTGTATTTAGGTGGTCTCTTTTCACGATATTTACGAGGGACATTGTACCAGTTATAACATTGTAAAATCTGCAGTCATGGCAACCTCATCAAAATGGGCTTTCCCTGTACAGTACATGTACCAGTCAGAAATCACACCTACACCTCACCATTCTACAAGGAGCAGCCCAGCTTGAGCTAGGCTCACATGGTCTTCTGGAAGACTTCCTGTGACAAGCACCGTGGGAAATAATCGAAGACGAAAGAAAACTTCAGATATGATAGTAATGTAATATACATATATATATATATATATATATATATGATAGTAATGTAATATACATATATATATATATGTATATATATTTTCCATTTTTATTTCAAATTCTCAGAAAATCTCTTGTGAGCGCCAAAGCACAATTTCCTGCAAATTGTATTAGCGGCTTTCTCCAGTTACATGGATACAATTCCACTTGATACACATATTTTACCAGTACTCAATTTAGAAGGACATATGCAGCAAGCCACACACTTTTTTTTTTCTTTTAGTGTTTCTACACAA
The DNA here is from genome assembly GCF_040938485.1 of Diadema antillarum. Taxonomy (NCBI): domain Eukaryota; kingdom Metazoa; phylum Echinodermata; class Echinoidea; order Diadematoida; family Diadematidae; genus Diadema; species Diadema antillarum. The sequence continues at coordinate 74,051 of NW_027271269.1, read as the reverse complement.
TGCCTTTGCCAGTTATGAGGTAATTCCAGATACATCTTAAAAATATTTTGGCAAACAGTGAAATAAATACCCCTGTGCATCTATACCCTGTTAAGAAACAAAATTACTTACGTATCACTTTAATATCATACAATGTCATCCCATACACATAATTCGGGACATGATTATTGCAAATATAAAGGGAACCAGGTATAAAGACATACATTGTAAATATGACCGTAAAAAGCCTGTGTTGCATTAGGTTACATTTAGCAAAGAACACTCTGCAGAGATTTGTAACAAAATCACCCCAAAAATCTGGTCTTTTAACATCATCTTGATCTTTCGTTTTGTGTGGGTTTTTTTGAACTAACAAAAAGCACAGTACTGCAGATGCTACAGATTTGATTTGTTACTAAGATCCACACAAAAGTTCTAGCCCACACTTCTATAATAGGCCCTACAGTTTATTGATTACTTAGTACTGAAACATTGGGAACTATGCAGTATTCAAAGGGCTGTTAGGAATTGTGAAGTATAATTACAAGACTACAATTCTAATCCTTGTAATTCAAGTTCAAATGTTTTGATAACAAATAATAGCCCCGAGTCATCAACAACAACAATGAAATACTTTGGCTCGATGCTAGCATAACAAAAGCTATACCACAATGTTGCTACATACATGTAATATGACTTCAAAAGAGAAATGCCTTTTCAATTTGACAGGGGTTTCTCAAGTGTGTCTTGTGCACAAAAGCAGCAATTACCCCGACAGCCAGAAGTCATTGGCAAGCCAGCACTTCAACACAGATCATTCCTTACTCTTTACATTTTTAAAGGACAAGTTATCCTTCATTTATACATGCATATTGAGTGAATGCAGTAATACTAAAAGACCGCATCAGTGAAAGTTTAAGGAAAATTGGACAATTTGTTTGAAAGTTACGAATTTCTGAAGTTTCTGCGAAGTCACTGCTGCGTGAGAAGACAACTACAACTTATGATGTCACATGCGTAGAACTATACAGGGAAATATGAAATACAATTTTGCAAGATTTCATTTTTGGAAAAAAAGTACACATTCCCTCGACTTGTCACTGACATATTTTATGGGTAATTATACTATCCCAAACCCTACATCAAATACTACACCAAACCCTTTTCAGTGTATGACATGATCTGTGTTGGCAAGTGTTCATACAGCATACAGTAAACTTCTGGGACATTAAACGACATCAACAACAAATTAATATAGCAAGTTTTCAAATGTCGACTGACAAACGCTACCCTCTTAAGGCACATTTATGTCCACGGAGCTCTATCGGGAAACTTAGATGCTGAAGCAAGATCAATTTCCCATGCTCTACAAGCAGCAACCCTTTACAAAAAGTGCTACATGATTATGCCAACTGATACATCTTTAGTAGACAGGTTGTTACTGTAAGCCTTGAGCACACATTGTTAAACTCTTTGACAATGCACAATACTGTGCATTTTAATTTTGCAAATTTCGCGAGCGGCAACATTCGCGAAATTAAAACGTTTTAAAATTTAACGTTAAAAAATTTTTAACAATTAAAAGTTTTTGCCTACATGGTACGCATTGGATACCAGTGGCAAGTTGTTAAAATTATATGCTGCACAAAGGCAGTTGGCTCCAACATGTGTGACAGCACAACCTGTATGACAAAAGAAATGTACACAAAAGATGTTGGCTATAAATTACTGGTCCATTTAAGCTTACTTTCATCACTACATGTATTTCAAATACAGAGGATGTAAACGTGTATTATGTTAAAACTGAAAATAAACATACTTGGGACCACTAAAAACTTTGCAGATGCTGAACAAACACCTTCAATCAAATACAAAACTGAACATATCTGTGATATCTACGTGGCAAGCATCTTTCATTTTTCCAAATACAAATGAATGCCATGTTTATACCCTGTCCTGTCCCTGCTTCATGAAAAATATTTCATGAGTAATATAGCTGTGAATGTTGCAGGTAATGTCAAACTCATACAATATTCAAAACCCCCCTCACAATTCACTTGCATAAAGAAGCATATGTGTTAGCAATGGCTCACATACAGTGGCAAAGGGAAGCAAAAAAAAAAAAATGAACATGAAAAATGAAATGCACATCAAACTTGTCACAGTCTGTAATTCAAAAATAGCAAATAGAACTCCTGATATTCCAATTAAGTACAAGATTTTTGAGTACAGCAAATTACAACAACAATTTTTGTTAATCTCATGTTAAAAAAAAATACTCAATATTGAAAATCTTCACATACAATATTAATGTACTTGTCTTTAGTACTTCATCTCTGGAGCTTGTAAAAGTCATAAACATTTGACCTTAGTTATTTTGAAAATGATGTCCATGTGCACATACAATAATTCAGAGAGATTGCTAAAATTTTTGAAACATCTCTACGATAAATACAAGATACACTGTACAATAACTGTCACAAACAAGCATCATGATTATGAAATTTCATCAGCTCCCCCAAGACCAGCTTCTGGAAATGGCATCAACATTCAGGCAAGCTATCTTTGGTAATGATAGGGTCAAAGACCAAATATATACATTGTATATCTATATTCAGATATTGCTACAAGTACTCAAAGTCTCACATCCAGGCCCATCCCTAAGAAATTCATGATTCATGGAGCTAAACATATAGTAGCTCTTATAGAACGGGTTGAGAACATTTTGCGATCACATCGGGTGAGAGCTGTGTGTTGATTTTTACTGGTCGCATGATGCCTTACTAATCGATAGTCACTGTAAACATGTCATCACGCACTTGTAGGAAGAGTTCTCTCACTATTACAAAGCAAGCATTTGTGCTTTTAGTAAGAGATGCCCATTGGCTAGCTGAGCACGCATCATTTTGTCTTCATTCTATAAAACAGATGATGCACATGTCTTTCATGCATCAGTAGGACAAGTGTGAATGCGGATAAGTACATGGTATGGAATTTAATCTAATCGCACTTGGCTTCACCTTGTGGGTTAAACATTCCGTAATTACCTAATGCACATAATTCCCACTGACACATTCGGATCTATGCATCATTTGTATATTGCCACTAAACTTGGGTGTGGCAGTGGCATAGTCAAACACATGATAATTTCTGAGCATTGCTGCGTGCCATATACAGAATTCATTAAAAAATGTGATCAAACTGGCCAGCCATGGAAGTATTATATTGCACATGATGATATGATCAAAAGCTGTAACATAAATCCAATTCTATGCAGTGCAGTGAAAGGACACTTTGGCAAAAAGCTCAACACATGACATTGACAGTAACCACTCCCATGCAAATTTTTCACAAGATCAGTCGAGCAGAGTTCATCTTGGTGAGTGTCAAAACGCAGCATTGCGTTGATGTGTCACTCAAATACAACCGCAAATAATGGTAAGTACCACAATTTCTTCAGATGGGATTGTACAATCACCAGTCATCACCTGGAAAAAAAAAAAGATGCAGAAAGGGTTGTAGTGAAGCTTTCAAGCCATAAAATGCATCTTCTTCCAATGGTTGAAACAGGAATGAAATTTCAGTTGGACTGTTGTCCGTTTCTCTGTGGTATTAGCAGAAAAATACAGAGTCTTGCCGTGAGCCATGCCATGGAGTGGTGATAGTGTGCCATTGGTGTATCAAAAGGCCCATAGAGACATTTCTGCACCTCAGCTACAGCTGTAGCTTTACTCTCGCTTTTAAAAAGTAGAACACAAAGTGATAACACTAGGTAATCATTTATTATACCTGGTTCTTGAGGCAGATTTAAATAAGTGAACAAGTGTCTTGATATAAATGCAAGATTGTCCAATATAAAAAAAACCCAAATCAAAACTATTCATTCTGCACCAAGACACACAACCATGAGATGTTGTACAATGATATTCTAATTCACCTTCATATTCGTTAATAATGGTGCTTCATATGACTTAATCTGTTTTCATATATCCCATTATATTCATTTATTTTTCTGTTCCATTAACTTATGAGCTGGACATTTGACTTTGTTTCTACTTATCATTATACTTTCCTTTCTTTTCTTTTTTTTTGGTCATCTAATCTGTTACTGGTAAATTTATATTTCAAATTAATTACCCATAATCTTCTCTTACTGCGAGTAATAATTATATAATGATATAAACATTTCATAACATAAATATATACATATATGACTCTCATTTCCTATTGATATAATTATTCATTTCATGTTACAAGAATGCTAACATATAATGTTTCTGAAAAAATATAGATAAGAGATGAATTTTCTGCAGCTGGCTGAATATCTCACTTCAAAAATGGAAGAATATTCACACTTTGAGAAAATAGTTTGTATATTGCAAGCACAAATGTTAATACTGCAAATGAGAATGATGACTACCTCCTTCTACATGCAATTCAATTCAAACATATAAATTTTCTTCTGAACTCTACCTGCCTACATCAAACCTAAATATGGTATTTAAAGTTCATGATCATCAGTGCATTACATACAATGTATCCTAAAAATGCCATAAACACATCAAACATTGCAATTAATGCATGCACCACATATTTGCATACATGTGTAAAATTTAGTGATTTGCAGGTTTAAAGACAATTTTGTGAATGGCTGAATTTGCGATCGAAGAACCACACTAACGGAATGGAAAAAAAAACAAGAGACCTGGGGGTCTTGCGCTAACCTGAGTATCACAAATTCACCTTTCATGCAGTCACTAATCTAAATTATACACAGCTCTACCAAACTTTGACCAGGCATTCTCCAGTAGAAGATGGAAATTAACAAATAAGGCCCAAATTTGGACCCCCACCAACCCCCCCCCCCCCAACCCCCCACTTATAGTATCAATTTTAGCCCTATCACTTCTGATTCTAGAGAAGAATATATTTTTTTAAAATCAAGATTCATTAATTTGGGGGGATTGGGGCTCCCCTGAGGCCCCCCTGGGTGGAGCACATGGTGCCCATTTTAACAGATGGAGATCCTAACCCCCTAGGGATGCTACCTGCCAAGTTTGGTGAAAATTGGTCCTGGGGTTTTCAAGAAGAAGACAAATATGTAGAAAGTTTACACACGACAGACGACACACGACACACGACAGAGGGCAGACGAAGAATGATCGCAATAGCTCGGGTGAGCAAAAAACTTTTCCTATGCAAGAGAAGAGGTTAGCGAATTTCCACCTTCATGATGATAGGCACATATTGTACATTTTAGGTGATATTAAGGTAATATTTTTGTGAGTTGTTAATTTGGCAATTATCTGTTGACTTGCAAGTTTGAGATAATAACGAACAGCACAAAATATACCCTGCATACAGCAGTATGCACCAAGAGCAGCGTAAAACTAAACACTGATTTTTGTGTATTTGTCAACCAAAGTAAAGAGGTACTGTGTGAAATTGGCTCAAATATCAACACATTACTTTCATTCAATTTGATTATACAGATGTACCAAAAAACAATTACAATCAGATTTTTGCATTGATAACACCCAATGTGATTTAACTGTCTAAATGCTACTTCAGGGTCTTAAAAGATAACATCTTAGCTCTATTTTGCAGAGAACCCCATTCAATTTGGTTAAGCGGTCACAGAGAAATGTGGGTTGTTGTAAAGCATGTCATGAGTCTGATTCTTCCAAGTTCAGCACTTGGATGCTCTTGTGTGTGAACACAATAGACAGAACTTGGAGGGTAGAGATTCCTGACATGCTTTATAAAATTCCTCATTTCTCTTTGACCACTGAAGCAAATCGAATGCGGTTTTCTGTAAGATGTGGGCAATGAGTTCTTGTTTCAAACCCTGAAATTGTATTTGGATTGATTAACTATTTTCAAAGTTATAATTGCGGAGGTTCCTGTTGTAATTTTTTTTTTGACATACGGTATAGGCTAATTTGGCTGCGACACACTAGTACAAATGTTTACCCGTTCTGCGTTAGTACAAATAGCTAAAGCTGACTCATTCTTCAGCAGCCCATAAAATGTTTTGGATTGAATGTGAGTTTGAGCTGGGATTCATTCCAGGTGACGAAAGAAGAAGAGGCAATTGTATACCTTGCAACAAGCGCAGCTTGCCTAATGACTGAGAGCTTATAAGTCCCCTTCACAGTATTACGTACAGAGTGAGAGCACCACAGGGGCACAAGTGTTTTGCCAACGAAAAACAAGGGACCTCAAGAATGAGACTGGTGACTGATATTAAAGACATATCTCCCCAACACTTGCATTGTTCCCCACACCTCATTATCAACACCTCATTTACCTCTGCGCTGAATCAAACAATGCTTAATCACTGGAATGTAATTCACATAATTTCAAGGAAAAACGTGATTGATTTCTACATCTGTTATAACAGAGACATATAAATACATGCAAACACACACATTTCTTGCACACAGCAAGTTTTGGCATTATTCAATAAAGGCTATTAGGCTGTGAGAGGCAGTTCAAATCATGTTTTCGCCTATTCCACAATCACACAGTCTGGCAGGTAAATTCTGGTTTTTATATATGTCTCTGCATCTAGTGCACATTAATCATCATAAAAATGCAAGCTAAAATTATCACTTCAAACAGTAAAATTCTCTTTCTAAAAAAAAATTAGAAAAATGTGACACAGCATACTACAGTCACAAGTACTTTTAAAAGGTCTATTGATTAGTCGATAGATTAGTCGATGATATAGGAATATTCATTATTTCTTCAGAAGTAGTCAATAAAACTCCAACATCATTCGTAACTCATTTTAAAAAAAATGATACTTAATTGAAAGAGCGCAGCCCTTCCCTCTTATATTTAAATTGCACGATGGTAGAGCAAACCTTCACCTACAGTGTACATGTATATCTAATTCATATTCTGCATATTTTCAAGCATACAAATCTCAAGTGACAATTACAAGATAATCCACCTATCTAATCTTGCAAACATTAGCTCAGACTGTCACACTCATCACATCACCATTCTCTCTCTCGCTCTCTCTCTCTGGATGATTCTGGCCTTTATAGTTTGGCCTTTCGAGCCCTCCTCCTGCTCCCCTGCTGATGAGGACCCCTGCTGGCGTACTGGTAGTCCCACCTGCCCCCGCGGGCCAGCCAGACCAGCGGGGCGGGCCACTCGTACTCGTTGGGCACGATGCCATGGACGTTCTCCTCGAAGAAGGAGAACATGGGAAACCACACCCGTACCCGCCGGTCCTCCTGCTGCAAGGCGCGGTTGTTGGCCAGGGAGTGGTAGTAGAGGAAGAGACGCGAGGTGATGTAGAAGGCCACAAACACGTCGATGGAGTAGTGCTCGTGGGCGGCCAGGATGAAGAAGATGCCAAAGAGGTTGAGGACCCAGGAAGCCGTGTGCAAGATGTAGTATCGCCTGGGAGAGTCTGGAGACGGGGAGGGATGGGGTAGTTGCAGATGGTTAAATGAGACAAACTTTGTCTAATTCATATCTCACCGATTTCCTATATTCTTAATTGATTTCTTTACTACTTAATTACATTACTTGAATCCACACTGTGCTCTCCCCCTTCAAGCATGTCATTTATTGTATACGCCAAATATTTCACATTTTTTATCTTCTTCAATCTCGCTAGCCAGATGCTATCCGCGAAATTAAAGACACATGAAAATAACAACTCGATCCCAAAATGAATGTGACACACATGTATGCATTTCTCTGTTCAGTACAGTACTCCACAATCACAAATTTAACCACTCACAAAATTGTCGGGAAGTCCCAATTTGCAAAACATAGACTCGCTAAATATATGGCGTATATATAAGAGTCAGTCATTTGGGGGGGGGGGGGGTCGTCCAAATAATGTCTGATCATTAGATTATTCTCGAAATGTTTTGCTGTTAATCATTTCACTTTTTTGGGGGGTGGGGGGGGGGGGGGTAGGGAGGTAACTAGGAAGCCTTCTCTTCAATAAGTTAATCTACAAACTGGGATTGAAGGATGATGGATTAGTGATTCCAGCTTCCAAAGTCCTAAGGAAATGAGCACAAGAAAATTTAGAATAATACCAGATATTCATTATTTTACAGACATGCTTCCATCAAATGCATCTTTGGTCTGTCTTTCTTCTCCTATACTCTTCTAACTTACAACAAAAAGTCTCCATCACCTCTGATTCCATCACTCTTTTAGCACATTATCTCTCATTGAGACCTCTCGACTTCATAGATCTTTAACAGGCTAGTGCTAGAAACAACTCAGCATTCAATATGCACACTGCACATATTATACCTCTGCTATACTGAGCACACGGAGATATACATGTACAATTGTACTGGCAGGCCACTGGTGGCTAACTCTTGAGGAAAACCCTGTTATAAAGACCTCACTTACAACGCAGCACCGTTTCTAACAAGGCGGATTCAGCAGTCCCGATTTTCCAGTACTGTATTTTGCTGGTCTCCTTTTTAGTATTTTTTTTAAAAAGGTACCAATCATAATGAGATGAAATCCCATTAACCTCATTTGAATGGGCTTTCTCTGTATCTGGCTCCAAAAGCTATGGCCATGTGTACTAGGTTATATCATTGCTATGAATGTATGATATTGCTTTTTGTTAAGAGGTTAAGAATTTCAGATTTCTTAGAAATAAAAACACAGAAAAAAATAATAATCTAACTTTATGTTCAAACTTATCCAAGCAAACATCACAATCAAACTTACAGAATATAATTAAATGCAACTGAACTTTGGGACTTTGTCAAACATTCCTTACATTCCGTAATGAAAAAGTTGGCCAGCGTGATGCAACTGGTGTGACCGCTGAACATGTAATCGCCACACGTGTGTACCCCAGTTAGACTCATCCCCAGACCAGACCAGATTTCTATTGCTCTCAACAGCTTGTCCCATGTACTGCCATACACCTTAGAGACAGAACAGGTAAAAGAAAGGTATAATATTAAATGGCAACTTGGTAGAAAACAGACGATAATACAAAATACAAATTAAATATGTGTCATTTTACGGGCGAAAGATTTGATGAGAGTAGTCTCCTGGAATCAAATGCTGTTTATAAAGTGCTCATGCATTTGTAACTTTATTTGACTTCTACGTCGATTTAGTTGTATTAAACACCTAAATCAAGTGAACCTACAGAATTTCACATTTTGGTATAAGAGAAACGGAACAGTGCACTCAAACGTAGAAATGAGATGCTTGGTGGTAGAAACACTTAAGAGCATAAACCTAAAAGATTTTTATTTTAAATAATGTTTCATTGATGAACATTACTTCTAAAAACTACAGTAAAACGAGGAATGTTCGCGTGCATTTTAATTTCGTGAATTTCGTGAGCGCCAAGATTCGCGAAATTAAAATGCTTGCGAAAGTTCTTATCTACACTATGTGCATTGAATGCCAGTGGCAGTTCGCAAAAATTTCATGCCGCAAAAAAAGGCCGTCGGCTCCAATTCGCGAAAAATTCATGCCGCGAATATATCATGTTTTACAGTATATAAAAGGTTAACTTTAATTAGTATGCAACACATTGAGTCCTTATTGTGATTATAATTCAACAGAGAAGAAACCTTGTATCAAAGGGCATACTTCGATGTAACAAAATGTTGTCATTACAGTTGCAATTGAACAGCTGCAAAAGAGTAAAATCCATGACTTGTGAACAGGAGTGAAAAAAAAAAGAATAACAATCAACACAAATAATTGGTAGAAAAACTGCATCACAGCAGTCTGTCCAACAGGTGTACATGATTTAATGAGGACCACCATAGAGCGTGTTTATACAGAGAAGCAAAATATGCGCTCATGCCAGCTCATGCGAGAGGAACTCCCGAATTTTGCTCTGTATAAACACGGCGTATGCCAGCATACGCCGCCAAATGCAGGCTCATGCGAGAGGTTCCGTCCGCCACCTTTTGAGGTGGCCGATGCGAGAGGAGCCTCGCGTATTTTGCTGTGTGTTTATACAGACGACCAAAATTCGAGAGGTAACCGGAAAGCGCGTATTTTAATATCTGTCATGATCGAACCACGTCTTCTCCTTCTTACTGAAAAACTGGATTTCAATTGATCATTTGGCCGGGTGGTTGTCAAGAGGAACGTTACAAGAATGACCTTCAAGCTTGGTGGTCCTGATGACTTTGCCGGTGCCATCTTGATTTTTTTCATTTTTTCCCAACATGCAATAAACTGCACTGCGAACGTGACCTATGCTTGACCCCAAAATTCGAGAGGTCCGGTTCAGCTGAGGTCCGCTCGCATCGGCTCGCATCGGCTCGCATGAGCCGGTATTTTGACTTCTGTATAAACACGAGAAATAAGCGCTCATGGGGGAGGTAAAATACCGGCTCATGCGCGCCGATGCGAGAGGCTCCTGTATAAACACGCACAATGAGAAACTGGACCAAAGAAAGGAAGTCTTCTCACCTTTCCAGCACACTGCAGGTGAGTTCCAGGCACTGAGAGAGATGTAACAAACATTGTCACACAGCGTAGGAGAAAGACTGTCCCAGTTATGGCAAAGATACGCCTGGATATAATGCTCCTATCAAAGAGACCAAACATACGTACAAATTTGTGAAAATATAGCATTATATCAGTGTCTTGGTGTCATCAGACCTTGACAAAATGTACCCTCATTTCATATTAGAGGAAGTATACATATCTGCTCTAGTGCATCCATATATATGTTTTCCTCTTTTCCCTTTCTTTTCCTTTGTGTGTGTAGGGGAGGGGGGAGCAGTCACAACCCAAGGTTGCTTTCAAGTTTGCAAACAGCTTAAACTTTTGTTTATGTCACCATCAAAGTGTTTAAGACATGCTTTCATATGTATAAGGTCATTAGAAGATGACAGTTCATTTACACTTTGATGTTTGTACTTGAAATTCCTACTTCACCTTCAATAAAGCAACCATCAAAGCTGTCATAATAATCATTATAACTCAATAATATGATAACATCACATGACATACATAACAATCAAATAAAAAGAAAAATGATGGATGGACAGATCTGAAGGGCTTTGAGAAGGAGAGAGTAGGTAGAGGATTAAAAAAGACTGAAAATGTTTAATTAGACTCACCTATGTTTATGAAGAATGAGAATCAGAGATAGAAAAATTCCAAGAATGACACCACATAGCTCACATGCTTTAAATGCCCACGGTATGTACGGTATGCTGTCCAAGACAATGTCGGGGAGCGGAGGATAGCGCTCCATGTCAGGCACCCGATCGTGGACTATCGTCATCACGAACGCTGTGAACAGGAAGACGGCAAACACGTAGACGAAGCTGAGGAATGTCTTCACATACTCCGGTTCCAGCTTTGGGGCTAGATGATTTCTTGGGGAATCCATCCAGTCTTCTAGTGCATAGTCCGACTGTTTGCGGCCGTCTCCCGCAGTGGTGGATGTCACGTGCACATAGCCATTGGACACGGCGTGATCGTGACCATGGCTGTCAGAACCGCTCTGCTCTCTCAGCTTGTTGATGAGCGCTGCGAGCCGCTTCAGGTCACCCAGGACTGCCATGGAAAGGGGAGGGTTGCGTAGGTCTGCCTCAGTGAGCGACAGTAGAACCTGGCCGTCGATCTTGTGCCTGCTGCAAAGCTCCTTGCTGTAGTGACCCATGCCATTTTTGGCCAGCCACTTGGCAACGTCCTGACACGACCAGGTTTCCACGTCCATGTTGGCAAACCCTCGGTCTTTACCTGACACCTCTGCCATGTCACACAGCAATGAAAAACAATGAAAAAAACACAAAATGGGAAATTAAGAGTTTCCAACAGCCATGAAGATCAGTTTGCAGTGGACACAAATGTGTAACACTTTTCTTATTGCAGTACAACTTAATATCTAGATATTTATAGCTTGTCTTCCAACACTCAGTAAATTGCAATTATGATGCCTCTCAACATTGTCAAAACACATTGAAGTGAATATCCGTTTCTTGCCACAAGCCCAAGGTTTAGATACTGAAATAATTGCCGTTGTCCTTCTGCAGATGCCCAAAATCAATATGCTGATTATGACAGATTGCATGAAGCTGTTTAAAAATACAACCCTGTTGGGATGCCAGATCTACATTGCCTTATTCCATACTACAATATATAAATATGATATCAACACAGAGGTCACAATGAGAATTTGTTTATACCCAAGGACTATTTTGTCATCTGCATCAATACTGACGTCAACTTTCAGTTTCATGTCATTCCTCAAAACAACTCACTCTTCTCCGTCTATCTGTCTGTCTCTGTCTCTCTGTCTGTCTGTCTGTCTGTCTGTCTGTCTGTCTATCAGTCTGTAGGAGTGTAGTCTTGTTAGATCCAGGAACTACATTTGTCATCTGACTTCATTCAACTTGCCACAGCCCAGACCTATGTAAATCATATCGTGCATTGATGTTTGCTCCTGGCTACCTGAAAGAGTTGTCGCATAATTTTAGACAGCTATTAACTTAAGTTTCAGATTGAGCCGGTCAGCATTGGCCATCACTTGCGAAGAGCAAGTTGTTCTGAGTGATGACATGAAAGTCGACGGCGATATTGATGCTTCCCAGTGACTGATTTGATTCAAATCTAAGTGAGTGATTGGAAATAAGCTATTAAGTTAGTAGTAGCACATTCTGTGATTTTGGTGCGATTATTAGTTCAGTTGAATCTGAGATATCCACATCGGCATGGCTAGCTCCGTTTTCTGGTCAGCTTGGCTTGGTAAACAGAGTACACAGGATTCTATCTTATACCCCGTGTTCACATTGTTCCCCGCGACGCGGGGAAAGTCCCATGCCACGGGACTTTCTCCTCCAAAACCATAATGTGAACGCTCACTGGGACTTGTCCCCTCGTGCCCGCGAAGCAAGTCGGGTACGGGGACAAGATTTGGAGGGAGAGTGACCTTGGGGCGCAATTGATAGCATCCAGCTGTGGTCATCAAATGTGCGCAAGCGCAATGCCTGGATTCAAGTGGCAGAGCTCACTCCAAGCCCCAAAATGCCCCCACAGCTCGGGGACAGATGAGATACCAATGTGAACGGTCAGTCGTAAAAAAGATAAGATACCGTGTGGCTGTCCCCACATCGCGGGTACCAATGTGAACGCAGGGATAGATACTTATTAGCAGACACTCTGTCTCTGCCCTGGCTACACCCCAAAACCTTCTACGTTTCGACATACACACCAAACGTACAGCCGTGTAGTACCATTATTGTTATCCTGTTGTTATCCTGTGACCTTGTGACTATTCATTCATGACCTCACATTTTAGAGAACTCAGCAACTTTAGCAGTTCTCCTGACTGGAGGAATTCAAGCAAAGTAGAAGAAGTCAATGCCGTTCCAACATTAAACAACCCATCGGGATGTACCAATCCAAGACCTGCCTAACATGCCTAAGATCTGCACGAATACTGTACGTCTGTAGACTAGCCAATTTATGATTATAATGGAACATGTGCATAGATCCTCTAGTATAATTTTACTATTAATTTACACGAAATTATACGTTAGCTTCTAAAAATAGCCCTACCAGTGCAGTGTCGGACGTCAAGCACAGCACACGCGCGCCTAGACAGAAAGATCCGTCTGTCCAGGAGGACTCATTTATATTTTGCCATTAACGCTGTCCACCGTAGAGGGGAACCGGAGGGGAACCGTGAAGCCAGACGCAGTCTCCGCGGAACATTCCCCGACGGACAGATACAGACCGATCTTTCGGTCAAGCGCGCGCCCGGCCAGGTTTGGTACGTAGGGGCAAGCATGGTGTCACAGGACACCATGGTATTACCGGACACGCACATTTTTGCATACTTGGTACTAATGACATTCTGTACGCGCGAGACTTCGTAGATTAACCTCACAGAACTTTGTGTGGACCGATATCGCAAAAAAACGCCACATGAAAATGTAAAAACACGAAAAAAATTCACATTTTACCTCAAATTTATAGTTGAATGACCCGCACCTCGTCATAGTTAATATTTATGCATGTTTGAACCACATTTCACAATTCTATGAAATCCCACTCACATACAGGAAAAATGCTGAAGATTCCAATAGAACCAAAAGTTCACTGATCAATACCGGAAATTTGTAGCTATCGTCCTCAAACGCGAACGATGCGGAATAGTTGTGCGCTAAGGGGCCCGCAACTCATCACCCGCGCGTGCAGCTCCCATAGACAAAGCACGTAAACTAGAAGTAGAGTCTAACCAGTTGTCGATTTTCTCACAAGGTTTTATTGCGTGAACTGTTCGAAATGTTCAAGACAGACATTTTACCGTAAAATACGAAATTTGAGCCTCATTTGCCGATGTTTTCTTTGTCATCCGCTCGGTGAGAATGTGTACGGTGATTTGTGGGATAAATTGTGATTCTGGTTCAAGGATTAGGTGCGAAAGATGTCGATTATTTCATTGCGAAAATCGTGTCCGGTAATACAATGCGATTTTGCACCGCGCAAAAAGACAACTTTTTGAGAGGGTTATGTTTGAAGCATATTTTCTAAAAACTGGAGTGAACAATTGACATTAGTTGGCTGAATTCGTAATTTCCAGGAGTCTGTGAATAAGTGATGTTATTTTTAGCCGAAATTTCATCCTCTGAGTACGGAATTCAAAGCCACGAAAAAAAGCGTCCGGTAATTGGATGTACCACCCTACGCCCGTACGACAGCCGGGTCTGTGTATACACTTGCACATTTTTGTATGAGTGGGGCTATCTAGGCAACAAAAACAAAATTAACACTACCATCATCACTCGAGTAGCGAGCGACGCGGTATCACCAGAACGCCACATCAAACCATTTATCTCTCTACACATATGATCAATAACAAAAATAAAGTCATCAACAAACGATTGTTACGTGACATAATTCTTTAAAATGTAAATTTAATGACAAAGTGCTTCCCTACCTACACAGCGTATGTGTCGGGCGACACCAATCAGCTGACTTATGTAGCCTTTAAGCAAGGCGCTCAGTCTCATCGCCTCTATATACTGAAAACGAAGATCCTACACTCTATGATATTGTGCCTCTCGGGTATGAATAGAGATCATCAGTGGGCACTCCACAACAGTAATAACAATAGAAACA
Source organism: Diadema antillarum (assembly GCF_040938485.1). Lineage (NCBI taxonomy): Eukaryota > Metazoa > Echinodermata > Echinoidea > Diadematoida > Diadematidae > Diadema > Diadema antillarum. The sequence continues at coordinate 58,958 of NW_027271269.1, read as the reverse complement.
ACAAATTCTAAATGGGAGAAAGAAATAGAGAGAGAGAGAGAAAAGAAGAACAGTCATAAACCAGGGGTGGTATTCTGTAAGCGCGATCCTTATTTCGATCCTAGGAGCGCGCGTAGGACAGAAAATAGGATACCCTTAGGACAGGCAAAATCGGTATTCTGTAAGCCTGTCCTAAGCCTATCCTAGGACAGTCATTTATGAATAATGAATATTAATGAGGAAAGACAGGACACGCCCGACGCAGTATCTATAAGCCAATCGTCTGGCTAATTTTACGCAATGCGCGCCCAAGATCTACATTGCTCAAGAGTGCGCTTCACGCAGCTCTCCTGTGCGAGGAGTTAAAAATGTATTGTCAGTCTAATGTTACAGTTAAGAATACAATTTCGATTATCAAAGCTTTAGCACGCACTTAGCCCACCATAATAAATGTAGACCTTACGAGTTCCATTAATTTGCATTTAAAGTTTTTGCAGAAATTAGCTCAAATTTTGAACTTTTGGAGGAAGTTGGGGTAAACTGGGATATCATCACTGCATGCCAAACTCCGCCCTTAATTCAAAGTTATTATAAAATATATAAGATTTTCTTAAATATAAAAATAATAATAATAGATGCACACATACACACACATACACACACACATGCGCTCACATTATTTTATGATCGATATGCTTGTAATAATAATGTCTTGCTTATAGTTACTGTTTGTCCCACTTAAACCAAACCAATGTTCCATTTCTCCCAGGGAAAAAAAAAAAACAAACCAAAGACAACACAAATACGACACTTACAGGAATATAGCGTAGCAACCCGTTATGTGGCTAGCATCAAAAGTCTTTGGGTCCGATTTCACATGTGTGCCCCATTCTAAATATCAGAAAGTTATTCGAGAAAATTCATCAAATCACAGTTTTTTGTCCCAATTAATTCACCCCGCTAGCTCTCCCCTATCTTTTACATGGTGGGCAATGATAACAGAATAAATAAAGGAGATTACTGATAGATTAAACAAAGATATAAACACGGAGCTACTATACTGTAGCTCCATGATATCCTTGTATAAACACGTAAGTTCACTACATTTTGAAAAAAAAAAAAGTTAACCCATGCACGAGTATAGACTGTTAAGTCACCGGGTTGCGTCACACACTATACGTACGTCTTAACAATAATGTGTGCGTATGGATCGTTGCGTTACTAGTACTTTTTCATATTCTACACGCGACCTAGAAGCGCACTGCGTACGTTTCTTTTTCTTTGGTTACTAGATCTTCATAGCAACGACTTCGAGGGTCACGTATAAATGAGGGCGGCGAAGGTAGGCTACTTGCACTGCGTCCGCATGACGTTCGGGCCGACGCTGAGCATAATGATAATGATAACAACAATAATGACAATAATGATAATGATAATAATAATAATAATAATAATAATAATAATAATAATAATAATAATAATAATAATAATAATAATAATGGAAATGATAATAATAATGATATCAATAATGATTATCATTGTTACCATATTGATAATTATAATAATAGCTTTTGTTGTTATTGTGTACATAATATACTTTTGATTTATTTTGTGCCGAATTAATGAAGTGTGAATTGAATTGAAAATGGCGAACAACAAACAAATAAACACATACCAGCTAGATAAAGAATACAATTGTTTCGAACATTGTAGACTGCAGTTTTAGAATCCTCATTATGAGAGGAACAGATAACTCTGTTATACGATTCATGTATTTATTTTCTTGTTCATGAACATACAAAATAAGAGACAGTAGGTCGTCAGTATGGCCTATATACGCAATAGCCCGGCATAAAGCGCCAGAGAAAGATTGCCTAGAGGCTATCCTTATTTTTGCTCCTAAACTTGATCCTACTTGTGCTTACAGAATACCACTTATCTTACGATCTCATTAACATCTAATTATATCTAATTAACATATCAAGTTACGCCCCTATCCTAAGCTGGGAGAGAAATAAGGATCCCTGACGTCACTATCCTATTTCTCCTCCTACGCGCGGTGTTACAGAATACCAATCGCGTATTTAGGAGCGAGAGCTGTCCTAGGATCCTTACAGAATACCACCCCAGTCTCTTTCTCCTCGTTGTTGAGCGTTGCGAAGCCGAAGATCTTAGCATAATATAGTGCCGCCTTGATCAAAGGACAGATTTCAAGACGTGGCGTAAATTCCCCCCCCCCCCCCTCACTGGGATATTTATTATTCTCTTTCATCTATACACATATTACAACATATTTCAAATAACATCATACTTTTTTTCGAATTCAATACAATATACATCAAGAAAAAAGGTGTCTAAAAAGACACCATTTTTTCTGAAACACTTGCAACTTATGATTATTTCTTGCGATAAATTTCTCTTTATCATAATATAATAATAATAATAATAATAATAATAATAATAATGATAATAATTGATATGATTTATATAGCGCCAAAACCACTCTGCAGAGTGCTCTAGGCGCGGAAGGAAGAGAAAGTGAAGGAGATAAAGGACATACAAATATCAAGTACATAATATTCCCTTATATACTATATTTACATAAATCAAAACGAGGTATTATGTTTCTTATTTTACAAACATAAATTTCATATCTCACAAGCATGGTAATACAATTCAATGCCGAATTGTTAATACCCCCAAAACCAAATAATTTATTTTCCGTCGTAAATGTTATTTCTAACCCCGTGTTAATATTAATCCATTCTCTTACTTCAACCCACAATCTATCAACATATTGACACTCACTAAAAAATGTATTAAAGTCTCAACATACACATTACAGAATGAACATTCACTTCTTTCAACCAATCCAATTCTATTCAACATCTTATTTGTATATAAAATTCTATTAACTATTTTAAACTGAAACCATCGTAAATTAACATCTTCCGTGCTCTTAAACGGGGCCAACGAAAAAGATTGCCATTTCTTTTCTTCAAGTTGTATCAGTTGTCGCCATTTTAAAAATCCTTTACATTGATATATATTATTTCTATTCTTTAACAAAACAGCATAAATATGTGAACATCCTTTAGAATGTTTTATAACCAATTGTAAAATATCAGGTATGATTGGTTGACAAAACTTTTCCATATTATTCATATTTCTATCACAACCTGCTTTTTTAACCACATGACATATTCCAAAATAATCTAAAAAATTAACGTCAACATCATATTTCCTCTTAAAGGCAGTAAATGATAATACATTTCCTTCTTCATCTAACAAATCATTAACAAAACGAATTCCTTTTTGATACCACTTTCGTTTAAAAACCGACGCATTTCCTATAGTAATCTTATTATTTTTCCACAAAGGTTGACACTGAAAATTATTACAATAAACCGAAAGTAATTCGCCGTAAGCTGTGAATACTTCTTTCCAAAAGGGATTACACGTATGTGAGGCTTGTTCAAAGAAAAAAATCATTTCCGAGACTCATATCTGATTGATGGGTCCGGGGTAAAAATATACTCAATAATTTTTCTGACCATTTATCCGTTGTAAATAACAATCGCCTAATCCATGATATTTTCAGTGCTGTAACCTGTGTGTAAATATTTATCATTTTCACTCCACCTTGTGCATATGTCTGACACATTTGAATTCTGTTTATTTTATCCGGCTTTCTTTCCCATATAAAACTATAAAACATATCATTTATCTCATTCAAAAAATTACCTTTAGGACTTGGCAAAGACAAAAACAAATAATTCAATTTTGATAACAACAGTGACTTAATAACTACAATTCTCTTACGCCAAGAGTTCATTTGTTTCCTAATCACTTCCATTTTTCATAATAATTATACTGAACAGTTCTCTCTAAATCAACAAAAAAATGTATACCCAGATACTTAAAACCTCCTTCATACACCCAATGAAAATTCCTTTCAGGCAACATTCTATCTTCTTTATTCTTACATTTCCCTATCCATATTACTTTTGTTTTATTTTCATTGATTTTTAAACCAGATATATTTGCAAATCTATCTACAATATTCATTGCTATAAATAAATCCTTCTCTGTACCATTTAATGTCAACAGTGTATCATCCGCATATTGAACTATTCTATGAAACATATCATCTATTTTTATCCCTTCAAATGAATTAGGTCCAGAAATCATCAAATTTAATATTTCACAGCACAACAAAAATATATATGGAGAAGGAGGGTCGCCTTGCCCGCAACCTCTTTCTATCTTAAATCTCTCAGTAAAAAAAAAAAACCATTAATCTGAGCAGACGAAAAAGCATCAGCATATAAAGTATTTATCCAAGAAATTATTAGGGACCGAAATTGAAAAATGACATCACTTTTGTTATAAACTCATGAGAGATTGAATCGAAAGCTTTTTCAAAATCAATCAATAATAATGATGCTGGAATATCTTTGACATCTGTATATAAAATCAAATAATATAAACGGCGAATATTCTCTCCAATAAATCTATCTGATAAAAACCCTTTCTGATTTTCACTTATCACAAAAGACAAAACCTTCTTAATTCGATTCGCAATACATCCCGATGCTAATTTATAAACTACATTCAACAAAGAAATTGGTCGCCAATTTTTCAAATAATACTTATCTTTATCTTCTTTAGGAATCAAAGTTAAAACACCCAATTTTTGAGAAAAAGACATTTAAGACGTGGCGTAAATTAATACAGTATTCTTTCTCGGAATGATAAACGCCTTTATACATACAAAACCCAAAACAACAATAAAAATAACATAAGATTTCATCTTGGAACACGACACGAATGAAAACGCCATAAACTCTCTGAAATAGGCCTACCCCCTTCCCGATTAAAAACAACGAACAAACACACACACAAAACAAACAAACAAACAAACAAACAAACAAACGAGCAAACAAAAACAAGTCTTGGCGTTAAAGAATTAAATTGAATGACAGCACCATTCTGAACAGCAACAACATCGAGTAAGATCTTATTCATCGCAAAAAGGAAAGTTACAAAGGTTTCCTAATTCCTATTACTTACCAAACTACTCCAGAAATAAATGCAATATACATGGGCCGCGGAACACATGACTATGCTTCTCAAGAAAATTATTAGTTTCTTTTTCTATCCTATATCCACTGGGAAACCATAACTTTCCGGTGGTTTCGGTTGATCTACAGAATAGTTATCAGAGAAGGGGGAGGGGGGAAACTAAAAAAAAAAAAAAAAAACTTTGTCAAAAGCTAATCAAATAATATGGCAACAGTACTGTCATACACTATCATAGTTGCACAGATCCGATAATTTGGAATTTGCCAAGTGAAGTATAAGAGACCTCATTTCGAGATGTATTTCCTGAGCTAGCTATTATAGTTTGATAATGCTGAACATTTAATTCTACTTTGTTTGTGGTATAAAATGTTGACAGGTAATTAAATCAGCTTCTGATCTATTTATGGAAAAATAGCCATCAATGGTACTGACGTTGGTAAGCATAAATTATGCTATTGTTAGTTATTCCCATTTGCTAATTGTTGCACGTTTCTATAAATCAAGTGATTTGTATTTTATATTTGTATTTTAGAACTAGAAAGATGAATTATACACGCATTCGTTCATTCATTCATCAATCCATTCGTTCGTTCATTCATTCATTCATTCATTCTTCCATCCATGCACATGTGCATGACAGAGCCCGAGGGCTCTGGAAGAAGGCTCTGGAGTGTGTCAGTGTGTATGCTTGTCACGCCCTCTACCGACGACTTACTACAAATCCCGAAGTCTTCACGCATTCTGCCTCAAGTAAGGGATATTCATAATGTGTATTCCATATGGAAATAGATATATCTATATTATGTGACGTCACGTAAGGAATTAGTCAGAAGATTCTGATTTACATCTTATATAAACGACCAATATTTTTTGTTTCAATGTCGATAAATGGTTTCCCATAGTTTTCTTTTCATAAGTGTCAGTGACCAAATTTGAAATTTATAGAGAGCACAGTTATTACTATAACAGTATAGGTTTTCCCGCCCAATTTCATCAGATCTACATTCGAATTAATCAAAAGGCGCTCAAATTCAAACGATTTGGTCACTGCTCTCCACTCACGGTTCATTTTAATTCTTTGAGTAGTCAATTTCATTTCATGTCATTCCTTTTAGATTTTATTTCATTCAATTTAGAGAGAAATTCATTCAATTTAACTACTCAAAGTTGGCATTCGATTTCGCGCAGGCTGGATAGACACAGGGCCGGCGCAGCCGTGGGGGCCGTGGGGGCTCGCCCCCCCCCCCCCCCCCCCCCCACTTTTTGTGCACAATACAAAGGAATACATAAGGTGTCATCACTTTGGGCCCCCACACTTTTTTCAACCCGGAAGTACGGCACTAAAATAGAAATAGATAGAGATCTTGAAGTATAACACCCGGAAATGGGAGGGGAGAGAATGAGCTGAGGACCTTTTTTTTTTTTTTTTTTTTTGCTTGTCAGCTGAAGAAACCCGGAAGTGGACGGGGAGAGATGAGCTGAGGACCTTTTTTTTTTTTTTTTTTTTTGCTTGTTAGCTCATGAAACCCGGAAGTGGGCCACCACACTTTTGAATTTTCAATTTCAATTCAATTCAATTCAATCATAGTTTATTTCCAATCATCGAAAATAAAAAACATAGTACAAAGTATAAATGCGATGAAATAATATTGTTCAAACGTTTGCAAAAGATTCATGTAATACATATACGAGACAAATTATAGAACAACATAATATATGTACAATAATTAGGAAAAACACTGTATGAATACTGCGTGGGCGAGCGGAAAATAAATTCGATTACGGAAAATAGTGATCCACTAAAAAGCAGAGCTTGTCGGACGTGGATCGCTAGATAAATAATGAGCAAATAATATACTATTCTTTAACAATATACATGTAATTATTTTGAGATACACCGGTTGGGAAAAAAAATAGAATACCAATGCTAGTGTCCGGACATTGTTCACTGAACCACGTGTACCGGGAAAATATGACAAGGACAGCACGTTCGTACACACATTCAATTACCCACTTTTGAAAACACTGCGCCGGCCCTGAGACGTTCAAATTCGTGCCAAATACCAGTTTTAATTTCATTTATAGCAACACAACTTTGCACTTTGAACGTTCGAATTCAATCAACATTATACACAACTTCTATGGGCCTTTTTTTTTTCCATTGTCATACGATTGGATGATACAATTTAATTTTCATTTCAGAGTCTCATTTAATTACCTTATTTGTATTGGATGTATTTCTTTCCTGTCAGCCTTTCTGTCACTTTCAATTCATCCCTAACCAGCTAATAGTATGGATGTAATATTTAGGAAATAGCCATATCTCAGAATTTTATATCCTAGGGGTCCTATCCGTCCAAATCCATATTTATCCATTTTGTTTGTTTGTTTGCTTACTTTTATTTCTGCATCCAATCAGATGCAATTTGAATGCAAACTTCAAAAAGTACAAAGACAAAGAATAACAAGTGCAGTTAAATAAATCGATAACAGTACATAAATAGATACACATAGGTGATTGCATTGAGCAATGTAGATACACAGAAACATAAAATAAGATATACCGTATGTCCCCAAAAAAATTACAACGGGGCCCTACGCAATGATATCTTTAAAAATGTTGCATCAATCTAAATACAAATTCAGGGTATGAAACTATAACTCATTGCCCACATCTTACAGAAAACCCCATTCGATTTGCTTCTGTGGTCAAAGAGAAATGACGAATTTTGTAGAGGATGTCGGGAATCTCTTTTGTCCAAGTTCTGTCTATTGTTCACACACAAAATCATCGAAGCGCTAAACTTGGAAGAATCAGACTCATGACATGCTTTACTACAATCCCCATTTCTCTGTGACCGCTTAACCAAATCGAGTGGGGATTTCTGCAAAATAGAGCTAAGATGTTATATTTTAAGACCCTGAAGTAGCGTTGAAAAAAATCATATATTGGTTGTTATCAATGCGAAAATCTGATTGTAATATTTGTGGGACATACTGCAGTATGTCCCTCAAAAATTACAATCAAATTTTCGAGTTGATAACATCCAAAATGATCGACCTGTCTAAGTGCTACTTCGGGGCCTTAAAATATAACATCTTAGCTCTATTTTGCAGAAAATCTCATTCAATTAGGTTAAGCGGTCACAGAGAAATGTAGATTCTTGTAAAGCATGTCATGAGTCTAATTTTTCAAATTTTAGCAATTCAATGCTCTAGTGCGTGAATAATAGACAGAACTTGGACAAAAGAGATTCCCGACATCCTCTACAAAATTCCTCATTTCTCTTTGACCACTGAAGCAAATCGAATGGGGTTTTTTTTAAGATGTGGGCATTGAGTTATAGTTTCATACCCTGAATTTGTATTTAGATTGATTCACTATTTTTAAAGATATCATTGCGGGGGGGGGGGGTCCCGTTGTATTTTTTTTGGGACATACTGTACAGTATTTTTCAGTAAACAACAGAGATCATTGAATGCAGGAGACCACCATCAGAAGCGATTAAGCTTGAGATGGATGGAGGCCTCATAAAATGACTATCGACATAACTCTCTTGGAGGAAGGGGATCAGGTGAGTGCAGTGCAGTTGCAGGTGAGAGTGCAAGATGCAGTTGAAGGAAGAAAATAGGGATTGACAATAAGATGACAATCTATACTATAAATATTTGTTAGCTCAATTGGTGTGGAGAATATGATTTTCATTCCATTCCATAAGTTGCCTCAATCGGATCAGCTGTATAGACCTATTTTACCAAAGGGTTACATCGCCAGTTTTGCTGATTTTCAAGGTCATGAATCATCCACTATTTTGTCCGTATTCGAGATGTTCACGCATACTCTATAATGTTGCAGCGGCTAAAATCGTGAATGAATAAAGTGTATAAATGTATAACATGATGTATTGTGTTTCAAAAGTGGGGTTATACGAGTTATTTATAGTTAGAGTAAAAATCACCACATTTCAAGGTATATTGAATTTGCATATTCAAACAGCTGAGTAACTACAAAGAATAAAAGCAACAACGAAAAAGACTGCCCATATAATACTTTGTAATAAATGTTTGCCATATCGTGAATTTGAATCCCTTAACGCCCTCAACGGCGGTGCTGATGCAAATTTGAGCACTGCCGACAGAGCCATATCACCGTCCTATCATATAATATAGCAGGATAACTTTTTTCTTACCTAGCTATGAGGAAGCTATATAGGAAGCAGTCTTTTCCCATCACCCAATCTGTCATATCGACTCCTAAAAGTCTCTCTCCGAACATTAGCGTCACATAAAGTCGGGCGAATAAGTACATGGTCAATGTAAAGTGGGGGCGCTGTGGCATAGTGTATGGATAAGACTCCCGACTCCTAATCGGAGGACCCGAGTTCGATTCCCGCCCAGTGCTTACGTCTTTGGACAAGATGTTTTTACCCACTATGTCCCTCTTGACCCAGGTGTATAAATAAGTACCTGGCAACGCTGGGGTAATAATAATGGCAGGGCCCTCTGGTAGAGCAGTGGCAGCACTGAAGAGGCTACCCTGGATAAATAAAACCTTATTATTATTATTATCATTATTATTACTATTATTGTTATCATTATTATTATTATTATTGTTATTATTATTATTATTATTATTATTATTATCATTATTATTATTATTATTATTATTATTATTATTATTATTATTATTATCATTATAAGATGGTATGTGTCCTATATATGGGGTGACACGACATTTGCTCTTTTGACAATTGCTCCGGTCTTATTTTCTTCAAGGCTTAGGATTAGGCTTATACAGGGTTAGGGTTATTTAGGGTTAGGGTTGTGATAGAGTTTTAAGTTTAGTTTGATGTGAGGATTATGATTAGAGTTAAAGTTATGTTTTTGAGTAGAATTTGTTTGATTTAGCGCGCAGATATTTCATTGGAGCAAGTCGCAGGAGCGATTGTATGTCATGGAACCGTCCCACGAATGTGCTCACTTTGATTCGTAGAATACACCAGGTTTAAATTCACTTTATTGTAACTTCGATAAACTCGACAAATTTGCCGTTTGCACCAGTGACAGTTGCTTTCATTCCACAACGGGCTTCAAAATTTAGCTCCTTTTGTTTTGATATAACAATACGATCAAATCGTTCCGAATAACATGATTTTTTTATATAGGTTTTTTTTTTTTTTTTTTTTTTTTTTTTTAAATCAAGATCGAACAAGATCTGTTCAGGGCTCACTGTTTGCTCAGCGCCCCCCCCCCCCCCCCAATCCCCTTGCTGTTGCTTTTTCACTCTTTCCCTTTCTCTATCCCTCTGGTGTTCCTTATCTTCTTTGATGTTGCTTCCCTATTCATCCTTTTTCTTCAATGGTTGCCCCCATGATCCTCATGATCATTACTGACCCTCCTCTGCCTTTTGTCTGTCCACCCTCCTGCTCTAATCCCCCTCCCTCTACCTGTTGGGCTCCTTGCCCATAACCTCCCACCCTCTCCTTTGTTTTCTTTCTTCTGTGTACCCAGCCTGTCCCTGACGGTTCTTGCTGTGTGAAGTCCTTATTCTGTGATTGCTTTCCCTGCTTGTTTGTCATTTTGCCTCTGACGAAGATTCTGCTAGAATCGAAATGAACTCCTTTGTGGAGACAATATGAGCTCCCTCGTGGAGACGATATTATGAGCTCCCTTGTGGAGACTTGGTACATATTATTTGATAATTTTATTTATATTTTTCTAAGATTTATAATATTTGTTTTATGTCAAGTGCTGTCTGGGGCAAATTATTTGTATAGGGCCCTATTTTTCTCTCTTCTTTCTTTCTATAAAACATCAACAACAGAATCGAAAGCTCAGGCCCCCTTTGACTCTATTTTACTACATTGGCTCGCCTTCATTGGATAAGCAGCTTCAGCAGCTTTTTTTTTTTTTTTTGCTACACTAAGATCGAACATCCAGAAAAAAAAAGACAGATATTGGATACGGCATTCTAAACTTTGACTTACCTTTTCTTTTAAACACTAAAAACAAACAGTATAGGAGCATTCACTTATGTAAATGGATTAAAGGATTTTCTTTCGTCACCATCTCATAAATCTCTCACAACCTAATGGAAAAAAATTAATTAATATGATGATAATTATGATGATAATAATAATGATAATAATAATAATGATAATAATAACAACAATAATAATATTAATATTAATAATAATAATAATAATGATAATAATAATAATAGCAGAAGAAAGTTGGTAACATATAGATTGAATTACTCCATTACCTAAGCGGACCCTTTGAACCCTGTTCAACGCTGAAAGGGGAATTCAGTCTCACAGGTATTACTTTGAATCATAGAACAGATTTGATTGATTTACAGTCCTTGCAACAAACACAACATCTATAGTTGATATCTTGAATCCTTACATTGATTTATTTACGTAATTACATGAGGGGGTTCAGAAATAATACATTCTGTCTTTGATATACCTGTAATAGTTGTTTCTAACTGTTTTATCATGAAAATGATTGAATGAACTCTACAGTATAATGACAGTGTACAATGGTAAGACGGAACACAGTCAAAATCCAGCCTTCATGCCGATAGTGTGAAGAACGAAGGGCGCCAGCTACAGTCCACCGAGCTGCAGTGCGGCCGATTCAACTACTAATACTCGAACGAAGACGCACAGACTCGTGCACATTACACACAAACAGAACATCAGACAAACACATTTATACACATGAATACAGAGACAGACAGATAAAATACACAGAAAGAAATATAAACTAAAGAAGGTGATTCATGATGTTACGGTTCACCTAATGACAAATAGATGGATGGGTAGATGGGTATCTAATGTTGATTGATATAAATAGACTGATGAACAGGATGATGGATGCAATGCCATGGATATGATAGATTCTGTTTCAGTTTCAGTTTGTTTTATTTCTCTATTTGTATCATACAAATGAAATTATTATGACAAAATAGATTGGCGCGTAAGTATCGACTAGACAAATACAAAATTGTTCGCCGTGCTTAAAAGTTTCAAAAGAGCCTCGAAAAAAAGTCCCATGAGAACAACAATAAATAAACAAACAAACAAACAAACAAACAAAAATAGATAATAATACGCAGACTATCTGTTGTGGGTTCAGATTACTCTGATGAACATTGCACATTTCCTTTTTTTCTTCTTCAACCTTCATGATAATGCTCAGACCCATGTAGATTATATTATTAATGTTAATCCTATATAGCATCAACCACGATTAAGATTTCATATAGTGCTATTATTTTTAATAAGTTACATTACACTCATTCTCCTCTTCGCTTTCTCTGCATTTATATATTATATGATATTTGTTTGATAATTTGTTAATTGGTTGATTTTTTTTAAATACTATAGTGTTCAATTTTGAATAGATAAACGAAATCAATCATGAAATATCACTTTCTAAACTATGGCCTATCACATGTTTTGTCTATCAGAGAATAATATATAATCATCATTTTGATTTCGAACTGCCACAGGATCATGTCCAAAAGTAACGTTTTGTTGCTTCGACATGCCTTTCACTTTCAATCTGCATACATATGATACAAGACCGTTGCAAGATGCGTTATTTAATCATTCTTTATCGAAAAATATTAATAATAAGTGAGTTAATGGTCTTTGTCGTCATGCCAACCTTCTTTATTAATTATTGGCAACTTTCCGCAAGAGATTACAGTAATTCACAAATGTTACAAGCTATACTTTTCTTGTGAATTCTTCTTTTCCATGTAGAGTTATAGATTAAGATTGTATTGCTTACTAGTTTATTTAAACCAGACTTGATACCATTGTAAAAATTGTATTCATGTTTTGTTGAAATGTACGTGAATCAAAGTTCCTTTAAATATTATGTACTTATGTAAGCGTTATGTATGTTACTTTGTATTACTTTATATGGAAAAAAAATCATTTGAATTTGAATTGAAGTTACATAGAAGAAAACAAAAGTGAACACAAGTGAAATGAGTAGTCTATCACGAGGCAACATTCCGAATACAGAATGCAGGCGATATAATCTGTGGTGATTTATAAAAAGGTAAGTTTTTTTTTTTTGTAAAAAAAAATGATCAATCATAATTTACGTTCATAAAATTATGTATATCATTAATCACGGCAAGATAATATTGACATGTGATCGTTTGTAAAGCACGTCTTATTCTATAGTGGGCTGAATATGACCATTTTAAAAATGAAATCTGGCTCTCTGCTTTTCGGGTATAGCAAGAAAGAGACAAATGAAAAATATCAGTACCTCAACACTACCTCGACCCCCCCCCCCCATACGCTCACGAGCACACATACAAACGCACTCATAATATCTATACAGACACTGTCTTATGACTTGAAGGGATGGTGCAGGGGCGGATCCAGGAATTCTGTAAAGGGGGGGGGGGGCGTGACTAATATTTCTGGTGGCACTTCCGGGTTTCATTTCATTTTTATCTTTTTATTCTTTTGTTTTTCACAAAAAAATAAAGGGGGGGGGGCGTGCGCCGGTTGCGCCCCCTCTGGGTCCGCCACTGATGGTGTAGTTCTCATTGAGATGGGGATTCAGGTTTTAACATTTCGCTAGATTATTAGAAATCACTTTTGTGAAATCTGAAAAAAAGCCTACAATTCTAAGAGGAATAAAAATTGTATTTGATGAAAAATCGTTTTTGAAATGATTGAAATATCCAAAAAGAATATGGTCCTATAAGAACATCTGGGTCACACCTTCTATCAGGACCACTTTGTTTTACGCTGCTTTTGAACATCTCAGCTATTTCAAAACCGATTTTCATCAATAATAGACTTTTAATTCATCTTAGAATTGTATGCGTTTTAATAGTTTATATAAATGGTTCCTAATCATCTTGCATCTTTTTTTTTAATTGGAAACTGTTTAAAAGAAAGGATATTACCATATAGCCACGACTGGTTTAGTGTCAACTGTCAACTGTCGTGAAATAATAACATATGAATAATAAATCATGATACTTTAATTTGAGGAAATGATAGCAAGTTATGAATTTAGATTCTCTTATCCCTATCGATACATAGATGGATAGGTCAACATCACTAAGAATTAAAAAAGATAGCGAATGGCGTTAACTTGTGCTTTTTATACGTTTATCATAAATCACACATAATTATGGTATAGTGTGTAGACATGTAATGTTGTGGTGTAGACAACTCAATACATTTTTTTGCCGTTTGTCTGTTTTCATTCTCTCCCCATCCCCCCTCTTCTTCCTCCTCCTCCTCTTCTTCTTCATCTTGTTCTTTCAGCGCTTCGGTCAATACCAAATCCCAGTGCAACGGATGGTAAATACACCCCCCCCCCCCACACACACACACACCTACTCTCATTTTACTGTACAGAATTATCGCTGTTGTAAACCCGACCCACTCCGTTTTAACAGTATAAAAAGTAATCTCTTTCCATCCTTATCGTCGTTGCCTTCCGATGTTCCAGTCCGAATATAAATTAGTCTCATAAGAACACTGTACAAGAACTGTTTTGCAGAAATTAGCAATACTTTAAAATGTCATAACTTCCTTATATTTCACCCGATTTCAGTAATGTTGGTCTGTGAAGTCATTAGATTTTACTATTTTTTTTTAAATCAGACTATAACTTATGGATCCACCCCCCCCCCCAACCGCCCCCTTTACCTTTCATTCCCCGTTCCGCCTCACTCCTACCAGGGAGTTGAGATTGAACATCTCCCTGTACCCCTTCTACTACCCCTTTTGAAAAAGGTTTACCTGTGAACCTTTATTTTCGAATGCCATGAATCCTATGACTTGTGGACTGCATTGTATCACACTGGTCCCCCTCCTCCCCATGCTTGTAAACGAAAATGAATGTGCGCTCGGCCGACGAATGCTGCTGAAGCCTGCGTGAGCTACGCTGTATAGCAACGAGCGACCGTTATGTAAACGATCCCATCCTAGAGACCGTCACCGTCGTACGTCCAGCTGACAGAACGGTTCCTCCAAGTACATCCTCCGTGTGTCCTCTACGCTCAGATTGATACTGCTCGTCCGACGCATACTAGTACTCCAGTGTACTCACTCACTGTACAGCATCCGGGCTGTACTGTGTGGTAGTAGCAGAGCGCAGCGTTTTAGAACGAATGTAACCGAGGGGAAGGACGGGCGAGGAGTGCTGCAACGTACTTTGGAGACTCTGCTGCGCGTTGTATGCGAACTGCCGACTTGCAGCGACGGTATACAGTCGCGGTGTGACTGCAAGAGTGTTGTATGGTACCACCACCACTGCACCCGGCCGGCCCGTACCGTACGCCGTGTTTATAGTAAGCATAGAATATTGCGTGGCGAGCATAGGTAACGGGAAGCCCAAGCTTGGTACTCATTTTGGCAGAGGTAATTAGTCCCTTTACACTATACAGGACCTCTGGCAGAGATAACATTCGGATATCAACCTCTTCTGCATTACCTGGTACCTACCCGACGTACACAGTTTGTTATCTGTCACCATCATAGACGTTACCCGTAGAAAACCAGGGAAAAGGAGTAACACATGAAAGTGTTTCGCTCCTCTTGGAAACCGAACGCGAAGGGCGAAAGATGAAGTCATTGAAGTGACCACCGAAACTTGAGAGCAACATTTGTGGTCAAGATGTCGTTTGCGAACTTGACTGCCGAACAGTGTGCAGCAACACTGTGCGAAGACAGAGGGGAGGACGAGTGCAGGAAGCGGTATTGGTATGTTTTCCTGAGTTCAAGTTTGATAACCTTTTTCGGCGGACTTTTCACGATTCTGATCGTCCGACTGGTGGTGCTACTGGGATGCAGGCGGCGAGTGCAGGACAGCCAGCGGGCAAGCTCCTCGAGCAGCACCCATGTCGAGCGTACGGGCATGGTGAAAAGCGACGAGGATGTACCATGGATGACGGCTAGTCGTGAATACTCGGCAAGCTTGATATCGGCCCAGACAAAAATTGGAAAGTTCCTGGTAAGATGATTAATTTCATCCTTTCAGTTATCTGATTATGAGTATACCAGTCTAGTAGCCAGTACTATTTCATGTCTGCCAAATGTTGATTTGTTTTTGTGTTTCAATCCACAAGGTCAGACAGAGGAAACAACGACCATGCAACACAGAGATAATGTCCGGGACTGGGTTGACACTGGTCTTAATATACATTACATTGTCATAGACTTTGCCTGCAATTAACAGAGGTCAATCTCTTGCTACACGTTGTAATGAATTGGTATCATGTAGAAAAACTTGTGTACATGTACATGTGTAATATGTTTGCTAAAAAATCAAGAATTTTCAGGCAGACTCTCCTTGATCAATTTGAGGGCATAACCTACAGTTTACCACATAATGTACCAAAGTCCAGCCTCTGTGAAAAGCAAAGTTGAATTCATTGATTGTTTGCTGATTGATGTTTGTTTTCTGACACCATTTATGCTTACTCTGTATTCAAAGAAAAAAGAAAGAATTTGTGAATTCCAAGGACTTTTTGTGCATACAATGGGATCAGCTGTTTTTATAGTCTTGAAATTGCACTGTTTAGCAGTTAATTAACATTTAATTTGGGGCAAGTATTGTCTGACAGGGATTACAGAGTCACTTCATATCTTAATTTCAAATTTAGAGTGGAATTTGGAGACATTATTCACTTTTTGTTAGATTGGTTGAGGTACTGACACACAGTGACAGTTCTGATTTTGAGACGGTGAATTACATTGTAGAAACATTCCTGTCAAGTTATGGTCTTGGAATGGTCGGGATGAAGACGACTTGACACATTGTCGCTACTACACATAACTATCAAATGTTCTCCTAGCAACATATAGAGTGCAAATCATGGGATGCAGCACCATTTGCCACAAATGGAGAAAGAGGCTCGTCAAATTTACCAGTCCGAAAATTGCGCAGAGCCAAGAACACCTGAGGACAACACACGCTGTACGTGTGAACAAAGTTTTTGGAAGCTTTCTGTATCCTTCTGAGTGGTTCCAGAAACACAGCCAAGAGCTTCATATTATAGTGTATTAACACTGTCATGAAAAAACAGAGAGAGAAAGGAAATCAACTTCTTCGTGTTCCTGCAAGGAGCATAAATGTAATACAAGCATCGAGCTGCTCAGCAATGCATCAGACGATGATGTTGTGCCACAGTTGATGGTTTGCACAGGTACACAAGTTTGCTATTTTTGTTTTTTAATCACTGCAAGCAGAGGATATCATAACATACTGAAGAGGGACAAGTTCCACAAAATGGCATATCAGATCATACCAAGACTGCTGTTTCACTCTGTTCACAAATGGAATCTACATCAGCATTGAACTGGATGTCACTCCATGGCAGTGAAAAGTGCATCTACTCAGGATTAAGGAAAAAGTGATTGTATTCCTCACTTGATATGAAGTTGCTGTGGTGATCTAGAGGTTGTTATGGAAACAAACATTATGATTTATAGAATAACCTTTGCCTTTTCAGACCTATTGGAAATTCTGTGCATGACCTCTACTGTGCACTAAGGATCATCATAATCAAACACGCATGCACTTTTGACAGTCTAATAGCACCTTATGTGGTGGAATGTATTGTTTTGATGTTGACACAAGGAGCAAACTGAGGTATTAAACACTTAAATTGTATATTTTTTCTCTGATGAAAATAGCAAATGGAGCATCTGGTGTTCCATTGTTGTTTTTGCTCAAATGCACACTGTATTAAAGTAACCCTCTGAAATGTTATGTTTATGAATGTACATGTACTTAGCAGTAATTCTGCTTCACATTGGTACAGAGAAAGGCAGTGAGATACAAATGTGTACATATTGCTTTAATAATGTCTACACTTGAAGTAAGTTGGATTCATATTGAACTTTGTCTTTCATTGTATCTTGTATATCCATTTTAATTCTGATAATTGTGATTATGCCAGTCACATAGTAAATATGTAAGTAGTACATAGACCCTGTAGTTTGCAGGTCTCAAAGTCTATAAATACATGTTGTAAAATGAATTATTTCACACATCAGAATTGAGTTTTATGTAGTCAACTTGTGAGTTTTTAACAATAATTTGTTGATGAGAAGAAAAATGCAGGTTAGCATACATAGTATGCAGTTCAATAGACACAGTTCACATTAGAACTCTGGTTTTCTGTCATTGATTGTTTACACAGTTGTAGGATACGGAGCAATGCATTCAGACACTATTCAAGGCCAAATGGGATTTGCTAAACATTGAGTACCACTGTATTTGTGAGCATTTAAAATGCCAAATTGCTATAATCTCTGCTGTTGATACAGCAGTTTATGTACAGTACTTGTAAATGCTGCACAGTATTAAAGTACAATAGTCATTTTGGCCTACAAACAGAAGGTTTCATCTCAAGGGGTGTTCAGTATGTTGCATGACATCTAAACAAATTCATGGTATGACAAGGTCCTGTCTGGCAGAATTCATGTGCAGTTATGAAAAAATATGAAAGAACAGTGTTGCTTTGCTGTCTTGTGTGTGTGCATGAAGCCTTTTATAATTATGATCCCTTTGGGGGCTCTTAAATGGATGTCTGTACAATGTATGTAATGTAAGTCTGTAAACTAAGATATCACTATATGATCTGTAGTAAACAGATTCATTAGGAAGAACAATTAAGAAAAATAAAAACAGGGTTCTTAATCAAAAAAACACACACAAAAATGGAATGGAACTAAGAAGATTTTTGTGTATACTGAAGGACCATCATAAAGGTTTGTGTGTAAGTAAACTGTAGAGCAAAATAAAAGGGTGTAATAGGCAATCATGTTTATTGTGATTGTGAACTCCATATCAAACCAGACACTAGAAGTACAAAATAAGATGTACAACTTTATAAATAGTACAGCAAGGCCATCAGAATATTACTATCATGACCACACAAAAGATGTAGATTATATTTAATATTGAGTGCTGTTTGTCCATGATCAAGGATGGGCAGTCAAAGTATGCATGAATTATTGCTTGAATTCAATTATCCTTTGCTAGTATGGCATGCCCGTCATCTGCCGAATGAGTCTGGTGTGTTTGATTACTAGATTGTTGCATACAAATATGTGGTGATGATTCAAGGTCAATGTGGTTAAACAAATATTGTACGGTGAATGTCAATTGTTTGTTCCCCTGGCGTGCAACCACAAGTGCACAAGTGTGCAGCGTGTCCGTGTCGCTCACAATCAGTGTGTGTGTGCGTGTGTGTCTCTCGCTCCGGAGCCGCAAAGGGTACATACATAGTTAATGATCAGCTGTGAGGATGGTGGGAGCCCCAGTCAAAACATGCGCCATGTTGCAGATTTGAGAGTGGACGTTTCTGTGGTGTGGGAAAGACCCATCATTTTAACACATTATAGTCTATCTCGAATACAATGTAGTGCCAGACACTGTTCAGTCATGGAAAGAGGCTGACTTGAGCTAAATATTTCTTAGCATTTTGACAAAGCGTGCTTCAACTGCAACTTTGTGTCATGCTAAAAACTTGTGCAATTTTACCCCATGTTAGAGTTGACTTTGATAACAATGATCATGTGCAACTTACAGTGTATCTGTAAAGTACATGTTAACAGAACATGTTAATTCGTGGAAGTTTCTTCAAAAGTGGACGTAAAATAAATTTACAGAATTGTAAAAGTTTCACTTGTTTTCACACAGCGATCAGATACTATACCCTTGGTATTTGTGGTGAAATGGGCGAGTGATATCACTGCTTCACATTTCTCCTTTACACTTATAAAAAATGCAGAAATATAAAATCTTGGTTTTGTTGATAATCTCAAATCTTTTATTTTGCCTACTTTTCTTTTCTTTTATTCACAAGAGTCACCTTGAAGATGGAATGGAATGGTACAATATGTACTTCTATCATGGCTGGGTGGTACACTACACTGTAATCACATATTTTATCATCCTATGTAACTACTGCTGATCTAAGAAGTGCTTCACAATAGTATCATACTCTAGTTAATAATTTTGAAGTGGGGAGGTTAAACTGTTATGTAGCTTGCATTCCCATTGGTGGATATGCTCCTTCTGCTGTAGATATGGATGACTGTGCCCTTTGTAATAAATCATCACATACTGGAGAATGAAATACTGTGAATGGATGACCGTCTTGTGATAATGATTTTCTTGCTATGTGAACACCAGAATACAAACTGCGCAGAAATGCCTTTGTACATAAATTCATGCCAACTACTGTTCCAAAACAAGCTGAACTCTTCAAACCAGCCTACTGGCTGAAATATTGTTTTGCTTTAAGTCAGAGCTTTGCTTCTTATCAGTGCAAGAAAGGAAATGAAGAAGGAGGTATTGCATGCCACAGACAAATTTGTAGTGATATCCTACTTGTTTTTGTTCAGCGCAAGAATGCTTTCACACTATTTATGGAAAGTAGCAATGTAACATGCACTTTCCTAATTTTTTGTTCTTTGTTGCCCAATATGCTTTCTTGCAACATGATATTCGAGTTTACATCTACTGTTCCTAAACAAGCTGAACTCCTACCAGTACCAGCCTACTGGCTGAAACACTGTTTTGCTATAGATCAGAGCTTTGCTACGAGTGCAAGTAAGGAAGTGAAGGAGATATTGCGTGCTACAGATAAATTTGTAGTGATATCTTGATTCTTTTTGTACAATGCAATCAAAATTAGGAATGTTTTTACACTATTTTTGAAATGCGTACTATACAACATAACATGCACTCCCTCACATTTTTTCCCCTGTATTATCCAATATATATTATCCAGTATGTTTTTTTTTTTTGCCATATGACTCTAATGAATCTACAAATCAATGAAAAAGAAAACCAAAATGCTTTGAGTACATATGCTGTGTAGCTTTCTCTTCTGAAATAGAAATACATTTTGAAAATTCAATTCTGTGAATGAAATTTACTTATTTAGAGAGTCCTATCAACTTTTTTTTTTTTTTAAATGAGGAGTAATTAAAAATATGCTTTTTTATTCTTTTGCTGTTTCTGGTGACCACAGAGATGCACCTGATCTTTTGAAAACTGTGTACACATTTTGTTCTAAAAGTAACCACAGTGCGCTGTAGTGGTGTAAAATATTTTTGAAATTGATGGATGGTAGAGAAAGAGGTGATATAGAAATGTGAGTGATCTGTAAAATGTTATCAAAGCTACATGTACGTGTAGATGTGCGTGGTTCTCGTTGCCATTGACAGCAGATGACGTACAAGGGTTCCTCGGCCCTTCTGGAAAGTTCAGTGTATTTGTACGGGAATAGGAGATTGATAGATTGATTTTGTTACAATCTGTGTCGTGTGATATCTCAACTTGTAGACTTAGTGATTACCCCACAGTGCCATTTTTATCATGCTGTTGATTTCCATCTGAGTGGAGTGGAGATGAGTTTGGAGTTAGGTGATTGTTTTTTTTTTTCTCCCCCTCACGATTATAAATGTGAAACATTGTACAGTCGTATCACAAGCCAGCCTATTCAATTACACTAACTCATTTGAGTCCTAATCAGTCATCTTCAAAGAGACTCTACCTAGATTTGTGGAATAAATTTGTTTCATTGGTACAATAATTAGGAATATAATACGAAGGAATTTTCTTTATATTGTAAGTAAGTACTGTGATATATTTTGTTTTATATAATTTTTGTTTTTGCTTTTGTTTTTGTAAGGAAATGACTTGTCATTCAATGGTACATGTATATTTAATAGGCTCTTAATGTTGCTGGAATTCTTCTACAAACTAGCCATTGTGGAAAGGAATGCAATCCCTGCATGCATTGTACATTAAAATTGAAATGAACGTAGTGATGAAACACAGATTAGCACAAAAGAAATGGTGGGGTTGATTATCATTATTGATAATGATAACAGGAGTACATACACTGTACACATACATGTATGCATAGGAATATAAATGCCACTGTACCTGCATAATTTGTCAGCGTGCTGTGTATTGCCCTGACATTGAAACAGTCTTCACATGTTGCTGACACCCTGAGTAATCAGAATTTTAGATTAGAATTGAAGTCGCAAAAAGGTCAGCAATATTTCCCTGGCATAGATTCAAAACAAGATCAACGTCAGATTTAGTGATCAGGTGGGTGTACACTGTGTGAAGACTGCCAAGAAATGTGTGCTAGAATTATGTCTTTCATGCCGGTGGGATTTATGCTGACATAGAGAAGAATAAAATTAATCAAATCCAAACAAACACACATGTGGGTGTACTAATACTTTATGCAAACAGGGCATACTTAAAGGGGAAGGCTAGTAACTGATCAGTGGGAATCAGTGGAAATGCTGGGAGATGATTGTTCCAATCCTTATGGGATTCATTCAAGAGTACATTGTATATCTATTGTTGTGTGAACATGATTTGCTTCAGAACGGTCTCATATTCAAGTAATGTGCAGATTAATGCTCCGTCACTGACCAGGGACGCTAACCTGGAAGCATTAAACTGCACATTACTTGAATATGAGACCATTCTGAAGCAAATCATTTTCACACAACAATAGATATACAATGAACTCTTGAATGAATCCCATAAGGATTGGAACAATCATCTCCCAGCATTTCCACTGATTCCCACTGATCAGTTACTAGCCTTCCCCTTTAAATACTTATTCTTATTATTTTTCCCTTTTTTTGGGGGGTACTAATGTACCATTACAACTTAGACATTATGAAAAACTGTTCACTTTGCAAGACACTGTGTATCAAGACTATGTACACAGTTCATGCATACTGTAGAGCAAATTGGACCTCTCAAAATATGGGCCGACAGAGAGACCAGCCTTGTTACATGCTTTGAACAATAGTGCAGTGTGCAGTATTAAGTGGTTTGTTCCTCTGTAGAGAAAAATGTTTGATTTTGGTATGGGAGATGGGATGCATGACTGCCAATATGATAGTAGTTGGGCGCATTATCTCTTTCCCCACCCCTTCTATTTTAAAGCATTGTTGTTGTTGTTGTTGTTGTTGTTTGTTTGTTTGTTTGGTTTTTTTTTTTTTGGGGGGGGGGGGAGGGGGGGATGTACATTGTATGTCAGAATGAATGAAAGGCCAAGCATGGTTTGCCCAGAAAGCTATACACAACCAACTGTATTGCAATTTCATGTCATTTTAATTGTTTGATTTTTATTTCATTGCCTGGTCTTTGTCGACAGTCAGAAATTATTGAGATTATACAGCTATTGCAGATAATTCTGATAATGTTCTAATCATTTAAATTGATCGTGCTTTGGTATCATTGCAGCGTGATAATACACTGCTGTAGTGCTGTTTACCGGTACATACTGTCGTACTACCCTGTATGGTACACTACTTCAAGTATAAATATTGTGCTCCCAAATTCACGCTGTCCTATGTTAAAACATGAATGCAAGCTCAAACTTGAAACATTTTTTTTGTGTGTGTGTGTGTGCATGACTGATTTAGGCAAAGGAGGGCGAGGCAACACTTAACTCTGCCAGTGCCATCAGCAGTATACTTGTACACTATCATATAGCAGTTTGAAGTGGTGGTCCGTTGAAGGTTAATAACCTGAGCTGAGAAAGGAACGCAGTGAGCGTTGAGCACAGGGGCCTATTAATTGTTTGCACAGACAGAAACGGTATTCAAGTTTATGGCCAGATGAGGATGGCAAACATGCAATAGATCATCAGAACAAACATTGTGGCAAGTTGATGCATACAGTTCACATGACTGAACGTGGAGCACCCGCAGGTTAGCCTTGCCTCACTCAAGTGTCTGTGGCACCCTTAAAGGGAGTGTACGGTACTGGTTGAGGTGAGGATTCAGCTTGTTTTGAGAGATATTTAGAAACCACTGTATGAAATGTTTAAGAGCATACAATTCTAAGGAGAATCAAAGGTTTATTTGATGAAAATCGGTTTTGAAATGACTGAGATATCTAAAAACAAGGTAAAACAAAGAGATCCTAATAAAAGTCGTTGCCTGTCAATTTTATTAGGATTGCTTTTTTGGATATATCTCAGCCATTTCAAGACCAATTTTCATCTAATAAATGTTGAACCCTTCTTGAAATAACATGCTCTTTCATATTTCATAAGAGGTTTGTCATTATCTCACCAAAAAAATGTTATAAGCCTGAATCCTCACCTCAACCAATACTGTACAGTCCCTTTAAATGCCCAGCACAGCTTCGAGCAAGCACAGAAAAAAGTTGGGGGGGGGGGGGGATGACAGAACAACTTGCCACGCCAAATTCAGTGTCCTTTCATTGCACATGAAAGGAGATGCAGAGTATCTGAAAGCATGCTTTGAAAGTTGGTTGGACAGAGGAAACTTATCATGAGATCAGATTTGTCAATGAAGCAGTCACACATATGCAGCCCCCTCCCCCGCCGCCCCGCCCTGTAAGATTGGTGAATGTTAATGTTTGTTGATAATATACGTACATAAACAAGAGTTTTGCTGTGCAAAAGGTGATACAAAGATAATAAGATGCAGTAGATGCATGGGGCATTCCAAACAAGATGGAGAGGGGAAAGAGGATGGAACAGAAAGTGCAATTTAGCGGACATGTCGCTTCTGACCTTATTGAATGCAGCTCACGTAGCACGCTGGAACACAGCGTAATACTGCACCCAGGCAAGAGATCAATTGGAGCCGCGTGGAGTTCCAACTGATTCCTAATGTAGGTAGATGGCACGCGGCCTGCGCCCGCAGCAAGCCAGCTAATTCCAGGCCCAGTGTAATGCGAGAGAAAGGAACTGATAGAAGCGAGGTTGGGCCCCTTTGGAAGAGGCAAATTTGTCAACCTGGCTGAATCCTCCTACGCCTCCATGCTCTAAGCCTTTCATTGTTTCTTTGCATATCATGTTAAGACATGGGCAGTCAGTCTTTGAATTTCTTTAGTTTTTTTTACCTCTGACAGTTTGTGCTCCCCAAATTCTCCATCTTCATACTAGATACATATACCTTTACTGCTGCATAATGTCAAAGCCTGTTGTTTTGTCATGACAAAATACAGCCATTCAGTGGAACAACTGCTGTCATGCGACCAAATGGAAATACAAAGTACTTTCATAAAAAGTAGTGCTGGCTCTTTTTTTACTGGCCACCCACCCACCACACTTTGTTTGAACACCTCAGATATATCACAAGAGCGAAGAATGCTCATCCATATCTCCATACACCAAAGATGAGGTACTAATTCCTTGCATTTTCTGTAATTTCCTTCGACACTAGAGATCTCGTCCATTTAAATCGAGATTAGGTATGATATCTTTGGTTCGATGTATTTGAAATTAACGTAATTGGCTCCCTCCTCCCCTCCCCAAAAAAAAACACAAACAAACAAACAAACAAACAAACAAACAAGAAGGAAAATGGCCAGTCCATATTAACATATATTGTATAAAGATGATTAATTCCTCAGAAATTCATCCAATGTGTACAAGTATAACAGATAGCATTCGGAACTGTGAGTTGATGGTGTTTACACTGGCAGTTCATTAGCATAAATATGCATGGTACTGAATGCATGTGGTGTTAGCCACTGTTTACCATTGGAGGCAGTGATTAAAAAAAAATCCTTGAGTTATCACATTTGATGCACATGTATAGTTCAGTTGTATTACAAAACATCATACCACATAAGAAATTCACAGTAAAGCCACAAATATAATGAGATATCACTAGTTTTCTTCATAAACCATAACTGTGGATGGTTTATTCTAGAAACGATTTTAATAAACCTATTGTTCATATTTTGTATAAACAATACTTAACATTGATTATACTGATTAACATTTTCATTGGTGATTTCTTTCCTAACATCACATTTTAGAACTATTTTGAAGCACTAAAGCTGTTTTGTTGGTTGGGTTTTTTTTTTAAATCTGCAAATGTAAATAATGGCATTAAGTCATGTAGCGAGTCCACACATTCTACACATTAACGTGATTGAGTTCTTTTGTGATGGTGCAGTTTTGCGGTAACGCAGTCGAAGTGCTGTAGAAAATATCTTGTGAAATATTCAGTGTATACAGTATTAAAGGGACTGTACAGTACTGGTGGAGGTGGGGATTCATGTTTTGAACATTCTTAAGTGAGATAATGAGAAACCTCTTATGAAATATGAAAGAGCATGTAATTTTAAAAAGGATTCAACGTTTATTTGATGAAAATTGGTTTTCAAATGGCTGAGATATCCAAAAAAGTGATAATAATAAAAGGCGACAGGCCACAACTTTATTAGGATCTCTTTGTTTCACCTTGTTTTTGGATATCTCAGCCATTTCAAAACTGATTTTCATCAAATAAACTTTTGATACCCCTTAGAATTGCATGCTCTTTGACATAGATCTCATAGAATGGTTTCTGAATATCTCGCAAAATGTTAAAAGCTAAATCCTCACCTCGACCAGAACTGTACACACCCTTTAAAGTGATGGTGTAAGAATGATAGCAATAGTGGCCAACCAAACATCACTGAGGGTGCGTTTATAAGATTTTTCTTCTGGCCAGAAACAGTGTTTTGAAACACTGTTTATGGCCAAACAGTGATTCTAGCTCGAAAAAAATTCTTATAAACGCTCGCCGTGATTTGAAACACTGTTTGTAAACGCACAAAATAGTGCGTTTACAAACAGTGTTTCTGTAGAATCAGTGTTTCAAAAATCTTATAAACGCAACCGCGATCGTAAACACTGTTTATGTGACGTCACAATGCCTTGCGCGCACCCTGTTTGACCTTTTGCCGAGGAAAAACTGCGCAGAGTGAGTTGCGCAATGGCACAGTCTGAGCAAGAGCCCCAACACGCTCGGAGAAAAAATCTTATAAACGCTCTCCTGACGAAAGTGTGATTTGAAACAGTGTTTCAAAACAGTGTTTCAAAACAGTGATTCTAGGCCCGCAAAATCTTATAAACGCACCCTGAGTCCACCAAAGCCATGGTCACACCAGAATTCACCCAACAGGGAGATCAGTAGACCTTCAGCAAGCATTGGGTCAAGATGCGTGTTCCCTATAAATTATCATACGGGTAGTTAGCTAATTGAATCCCACCATGTACACACTATGTATACCCCCCCCCCCTCAAATATCATACCATGCACACAGGCTTATTAAGGCTCATCTGTTGCCAATCAAGCTAAAGTGAAACCCAATTCAGGAAATTTGTGTCATTAGAGGAGAGTGTTGTTTGAAATACAGTAAGTGTACTGAAAACTAAAACAGCAATATTCCCCAATTAATAAAGCATACTGTATGTGTTTTATGTGGATCTTGCCAGAGTACTCTCCTGATCACATTTTCCCCATTATAGCAATAATATATAAAATGACCCCACCAAATATATTTCTTCTGCCAGTATTTAACGGCTGTAGTCATGGGGATGCTCAATTATTTACACAATATAAAACACAAATGTTTTAACCTGTTGAAGACCGGCCCCGAGTAGACTCAGGCAGGTATCTGTAGGAAATGTGTATTATAGCAAAATCAGCTCGTCTCCAACTTGTTAAAGTTATTGCGTGCAGCAGCAACAACAACAACAACAGCAACAACAACAAATGTACCAAAAACAACATCAAAAACCTGAGGATTCCCCTGCACAGAAACCAGACAAGGAGAAAAAAAGAAAAAAAAAAGAAGAGGAAAAGCGGAGACCTCGTCGTCATCATCTGATATGATGCCGGTCTGTGGCTATGATGCAGTAGAGGAGATTGCTATTCCAGTGCTTCTATAATCACGTAACCTTTTCTCTATATTTGAAAATATCCGTTCTCATTATCTTCCCGATATGGTGAAACCATCCTTGATAGGAATAAAAGCAGCTCCAGCAACAGCAGGCTTTTTTTTTTCTTTTTTCTTTTGCCCCTTAAAATTTCATCATTTCTCAGAATAAACTTGGTATCAAAAACATTTTATGCACATACACAAACACACACGCACACACACACACACACACACACACACACACTGGATGTTTCAAATGCAAATGCTGTTTTATTCATCTATATAATTTATGTGACCATGAAAATCATGAAACAAGTTGCATCAGCCCAACAAAAATCCTCAAAGAAAAGAAAAAAAAACAACAACAACACACTTGTACACATACATGTATATATACCAACAAAGACCTCTGTAGAAGAAGACACTCAGACATTATTCTACATGGACAAGTGTGTAATATCTTCTTTTTTTTTTGGTTGAAATTCACTTTTAAATAGCTGTTAGTATAAAATGCTAGTTGTTTGACTTAAACAGTATCTTGAGAAGATTGAAGGAACTACGCAGTGCATATACCTTGATCATCAGTTATACACATACCGACAAGGACCTCTGTAGAAGAAGACACCCAGATATTATTCTATACATGTACATGGAAAAGTGTGGGGGGGGGGGGGAATCACTTTAGCTGTGAGTATAAAATGCTAATTGTTTGACTTGAACAGTTTCCTAAGAAGATTAAAGGAACTATGCAATGCAAATACACCGATCATCACTCATGTGGCCAAAATAATATCTAAATATGTGCCATATATTTTATGATAATTGTTTTACTATTTTTCTTTGGATTACCTGGATATACCCACAAAAAAACCCCTTCCAAATCAGGATGTCAATGACATCAGTCAATCACTGGAAAGGTACTTGTAAATGTGACTACTGTGAAAGTGGTTTCTTTCGCGCGTTTCGCGCTTTGAGGTTGAACCGCGAATTTAACATCACGCGAAAATGTTTTGAACTCGCCGCTTGTTACAACGCTATTGCGCACATGCACACACGAAGATTCCGCGCATTGAGTGTATTGATGGCCAACACACACACAGCGATACCGCGCAGTAGGTACAAGCATATTATAAAGTACTCGAGAAACGGGATTTCAGGTAAGCCTGCATTTGATTTTAATTTCTGTTTAATAAATAAAAGAATAATTGAATAATATTTTGGGGTTTCATGTGCAAAATAAAACAGTTTTTGCCAACTGTGAATTCACAGAATTTAAACACACGCGAAAAAGTCGGCACCAATGGAAACCGCGAAAGTTTCTGTACGCGAAAGAAACCACTTTTACAGTACTAAAAGACATTGGAATGTACCTCCCCCAGAGGGAGCATAACATGCAGGTTTCCTGGCAGTATCTTTTGTTAATCATCAATAGTCAAACATGGAAACTTGTAAGTTATGCTCAGTCTAGGGGAAGGTGCATTACAATGTCTTTTTATTAATGCTATATGCAGTTGTATTTACTTCACCAGTGATTGATAGGTGATGCCTTTGACAGAATATTGGTTTGGAACGTCTTTTGTGTGCCTATCCAGATAATCTGCAGAAAATGAAATAAATCATTATTGAATATGCAACAGGTATTTAGAAATGCTTTTGGCCACATACTAATAAATGATGTTTGGGGTATCATAAATCAGTTCAAGTGAACATGCATTATTTTGTATTGCATAGGTCCTTTAGGCCCACTGTATTATGCCCTCTCTGTTGATAGTAAAACCTGTGTTTTGCAATTTCATGCAAGAAGTAGAAAGGTTCCTTTAATTTCCTCGTTCTATTCAATGCTTGAAATATCTTTTGTTTGTGCTTTGACGAAAAAAAGTAACTTGTATTGAAAGACCTTGAATGGATTGTTTTGACATAATAATTTCATGAATCATTAATTCAAGCCACATTCGGTTGATTTTACAAGAGCCCTCAATAGTGCTTTATCTAGATAATTGATATACAAGGAATATACAATGTAGTCTATACTATAGTGAATTCTGGTGTTTGATTCTGCTTTACAATATAAATTCCCAGTACTGCTGGATCAAATAAGGGCTGACAAATTTATACATTTGAACAGTCTCCCTGTTGGTCATGTTTAGGTAGCTACAGCTAAGAATTCTCCGTACTTGTAGAGCTGAATTAGACAGGGTGACAAAGTCACTGATGGCACTCGCTGTACACTGTGGTATATATGTGGGACAAGTTATCATGAATTGGTGGGAAGATTTTTTATGTTTGTCAGAATAAGAAAAGGCGTCTAGGACTTGAAGGACATTTGCCTCAAATGTGTTTGTGATGTGGCTCTACCAACTTTTATAGAGCCTTGCAGCTCTGACCATTGTCCTTTGGATGCTGCGACTTTGGAGGGATAAATCCATGAATCCTTGAGCGGAATTGAGGAGTACAACGATGAAATCCTCTTTGCGATTTGGCTGCGGTGATTAGACCCCTTGGCATACCATTTGCTTTTTATTTAAAAAAATAAATGCCCTCTGTACAGTACCACCTAAGTCAGGGTAAGTTGGGAGAGGTGTTGTGAGTGTGCACGGCAAAAGGAGAGACGGTCATGGTATGAAAAAAAAATCCAGTTCAGAATGGTCAGTGAAGCATTTTCAGAATAATGACTTTACCAGTTAAAACTGATTCTTTCTCCCTTCATTTCTCATCCTCTTGTGTTAGATGGTAGATAACCTATTGAGGAAGTGACGGAAGAAAATCCCAAAATGACTACAAGATTTATTCCATTGCATGCCCGCATTGAAAGTGCTTTCAGGCAACAGGTTACTGGAGTAGTGGAATGGGGGGGGGGGGGGGGGGGGGAGGGGGATGGGAGTCGCCTTTGCTGACTTTTTATCCATTTTCCTTTGTAATCCAACATGGGGAATGGACATATACATGCACCAAAGCAGCCATGCAGGGTGTACTGTAAAACATGATATATTCGCGGCACTAAATTTTCGCGAATTGGAGCCGATGGCCTTTTTCTTGGCAAGAAATTTTCGCGAAATGCCTCTTGCGTTCAATGCATATAGTGTAGATAAGAAATTTCGCGTGCATTTTAATTTCGCGAATCTTGGCGCTCGCGAAATTCGCGCAATTAAAATGCACGCGAACATTTCTCATTTTACAGTATCTCAGACCATATTATATTTTCAGTATTACATTGTACAATAAGTTCCTTTTTATTTTGATTCCCTGAAGATGTCTGTAAATTGCTATTTTTTTTTTTTTTTAGGTTTGAGAGAATTCTTTCCTTCTATAAAAATCATAAATGCTTACTGTCTGAAACAGTGGACATACAGTGATGAAGCTTCTGATGTTGAATAAATTGTTCGAACTGCTGACTATAAAACTATTTAAGATCTTGAGCTAGATAAGACGGGACACTGGGGTTTTGTGTGGTGTGTGTGTGTGTGTGTGTGTGTGTGTGTGTGTGTGTGTGTGTGTGTTTGGTGCTGACCCTTTCAAGTTTTGCCTCTTTAACAAAGTGCTGTTCAGTATGCTCGGAAGTTGTATGATTTGATAAGTGCTGCATTATATAGAGAGCTATTATGCATTCAGATTTCGACAACGAAACATGATTCTTAACAACCTCATGCAATAGCTGCCAAGTCTGCCTGATTCTGCAGGAGGTTCCCAGAAAACCGAAATATCTCTTATCTCGTTTTTAACTTCGGTTATAATTTTGGCCTATTGAGTTGCCTATATGTACACTGTAATACACAAATATCTTCTTGACTGCTCTTTGGAACCGTCCTGATTTCGATTAGGAAATGTTGGCAGCCCTGACCAGCACCTTGTAAAACTGTTATGCAATACTCGTTTTGTTTTGTGTGTGTAAACTCTATGTATGTATGTATGTATGTATGTGTGGGTCAGTGTGTTTTTTTGTTTGTGTACCAATGTGTGTATGTTGTATGCTTAACCCGAAATGTATACACAGTTGCAATTCAGGCCCACATTGTGCTGTTAAGCTGGTGTGAAGTTGTTGGTATTCTAGCTGCTTCTGGGTTTTTTAGCAGGTAGCCTGTGCTGCAAATGAAATATGCATCATACGACAAATGCATTGTAATATGAATTTCAGTGCTGAAATTGATATGACCTACATGTAGGGGCAGTTGAGATAGAAAAGGGATGTTGAAATGGCATCCTACCCAGCAGAAAAAAAAAACACAGTAAATTAGCTGTTGGTCCATTTGAGCTGGTCTTAGGCTTGGGGTATACATTACCTGACCCTGACTCCCCACTCTCTGCAAAGCTGTAGTGTCCATTGCCGGAGATGATGCGACTATTAAACTGATCTCTATATTTTCATGCTTGTAATTTATATTATATGCATGTGTGTATGTGTGCGTGTGTTGTGTAAAATGAGATTGAAATTTACCATAATAATTGATGATCATTTCTATCAGCAGTGTGTAATCTACACAACTGCACTTGTTGGCATTCATGCTACGGCTTGTGGGAACCTGATGGATAAATTGAATGTAAACTCTATTGCCCAAATTCACGAAGGTGGTACAATTGAAACCATGGTTTAAACCATGGACAAAGACTATAGTTTTTTATAGGGGCCAAGTGTCGCACGGCCTGTTTCGTTATAAAATCAGTCATTTCGTTGACAAAATGTTCATTTCGTTACGAAATGTTAACATTCCGTCAACGAAATGATCATTTCGTTAGCGAAATGGTCATTTTGTCGACGAAATTACTGATTTCGTAACGACATAGGCCATGCGACACTTAGCGCCCCATAAAAAACTATGGTCTTTGTCCATGGTTTAAACCATGGTTTCAATTGTACCACCTTCGTGAATTCGGGCCTATGGATATTTCTGAATCTCAGCGGGGAAGGGTTAAGGCCAGAACAGCTTTTGTACATTGTACTTACTTGTAGGACTGAAATCAATGGACAGGTGACAATAGCCTATATTGGCCAGTATTGAATGTAGAGTCTGTAATGCATTGCTCAATGACAGTAGCTCTGTGTAGTGTACTGTATCTCATATTGCTTGAACTGCATATCACACAGAGCAGACTGAGTAATTACGGTTTAATCAGTTTTAAAACTCGTCTACAGTACAATGTGTAAGTTTGCTCATGCTTTTGTGAGTACCGGTACTACTGAGTTTATGTATTGTACATTAGAAGCATGGTGGAGCAATTGCCCTTTTGCGTAAAGTACGAGAAATGTGTAGGTTTTTATGCGTGCAAGTGCCACACAGGCTTACCTTGTATTACTTTGTAAGTATTTTGTATGAACACTTTTAGTGCAGATTGTATTGAAATGACTTATAAAAATGGAGAAATAATTTTGTTTGGAGCACAGAAGTAACAAACTCTGAGTGCAACTGGTAGCTCATGTTTATAAAGTAGAGACAATCAGATGAAATGGTTGCTTACATTCATTTTTTAAATTTTTGCAAATTCTGAGTTTAGCATACATGAAAATACATGTTTATCTTTTATAATGGGAAAACATGTCATCATATTTCGTAGTACAGAGTAAAATAGTGTATGTTACTAGTTGAACGACAATGTTGTGCATTTTTATAATAGAGAACAGTATTGACTCTCATGTGTTGTAGTTTCTTGTAATGTGATCGTCACTGGGGTGATAAGACCTTGTATCTGCAATTTTGTTGAAAATTAGTTTTTTGGATTAATGGTCAAATAATGGGTTAAGTGATGTCCTGTCCAAATCCCAACTGTCTTACTCCAAAAATGAAGCCACCACGGCATGTCAAAGGAAAGGCTATCCCATTCGCCACAATGCTTTGGCCGCCATGTTTTTTGGCTCTCCTGAACATTTGACATTTTGTAGATACGAAGTCTTATCTCCCCAGCGACGATATGCTGGTGA
Source organism: Diadema antillarum (assembly GCF_040938485.1). Lineage (NCBI taxonomy): Eukaryota > Metazoa > Echinodermata > Echinoidea > Diadematoida > Diadematidae > Diadema > Diadema antillarum. The sequence goes on along the minus strand of NW_027271269.1, from coordinate 25,234 downwards.
ATTACACGTTGTATTGCAGCATTTTGCATATCCATTGCTTTTTGTATGATATTCATTGGATTTGATAATTTATGAGTGAAAAAGAAGTAAATGGAGGCATGTACAGTGTAGGAAAGGTGAACAGCAAGTGTTTGAAGTGATCAGTTTGACATATTTTAATGATAGTAATAGAATTATTAAAATGTTACACAGTATACTGTATTTGTTTAGTATACCAATATTTTGAACATGTTTACCTCATAGTAGGTTGTATATTCTCACCTAGATCATTTGTATATGGGTGTGATAATGAACAATTTACTGGGATATCTGATATAGGGATGAGTATTTTCTGATATTCAAGCATCTTAAATATGCATATTTTGGGTATTGTTATTGTTAACTTTCATGTTGCCCACATGCAGTCATGTTAAAGGACAAGTTTACTGTGCATAAAGTTTGAGAGAATGCAGTGGTATTTGTAGAACACACTGAAAGTGTGAGGAAAATCGGACAAAACATTTCTTGATATGAATTTTTGAAGTTTCATTATGTACCACCACTGCTGGACGAGAAGTTTGTGATGTCACATGCGTTCAATGATATACTGTATACGTCGAATATTTCGCGAGGTTTTTATTTTCGCAAATTTCGCGAGTCAGTTGCTATTCGTGAAATTAAAGACACGCAAAAATATTGACTTTGATCCCGATGTGAATGTGACATACGCGTACGTACACTTCTCCGTTCCGTCCAGGACTCCACGATCGCGAATTTAACCACTCGCGAAATCTTCGGGAATACCTGATTCGCGAAATCTTCGGGAATTCCCGATGCGCGAAAATTTAGACTCACGAAATATATGGCGTATACAGTAAAGAAAATATGAAGATGATTCAACATACTGTGTATTGTCACTTTTCTCACATATTAAAAGAGTACTTGAACTGCATCTTTCAGAAGGCAGGGGGAATAATATTAGTTATTACCAATTTGTTGTACATCAGTAACAAGTCGAGGAAAATGAAATTTTGTGGAATGCTCTTTATATTTTCTTATATGATTGTACACATGTGATATTGTAAACTGCAGTAACTTTATCTTCTCATCCAGCAGTGACTACACAGAAACTTTTTAAAAAAATCATAACTTTTGAACAGATTGTCTGATTTTCCTCAAACTGTGTTCTACTGATATTGCTGCATTCACTCAATCCACATGTATATGAAGGTGAACTTGTCCTTTAGAAATACTTCCCCATGTGAAGACCCTATCCTGCCTTTCCCATAGAATCATTTCATCAGCTAAATAGGCCAGTGTTCGTCCTTGAGCTACAGTTTGTACTTCATTTATCAAGCAAGTAATCAGCTGGTGTTTTTTTTTTTCTATCCCTCCCAATATGGTTATGAAGTAAACCACATTTGTGTAATATCTGTATGTTTGACCCCAAAACCCTCCCTGCTGTTTATTTTTGTCTTGGCACAAGGTGTAACTTGTATTCTGTAAAGCATGTTTTAAGTTAAATACATGTATTTTAATAATAGTGCCACAGTCTTATTTATTGCTACACATACAATATGTATAATACAAGTATACATAAATTTATATGTACAATGTATTTTGTGATGTTAGTGGAAATCATAATGTGTAGGCAGAACTACGTATAGGCCTAATCCCCACTGTTTAAACACAAACAATAAGTAAAAAGTCTGAAACCTGTTGATGACAACACAATTTGATGACTATTGGTCTGTATCCTGTGTTACACGTTTTGTTTGTTTTGATTTCTTTTGCACTTTGTTTTGTTTTCTGTTTCCTATAATCAGATCATAAACAATGCATACTGTACTTCTGTGTCACTTTATCCTTATTTATAAATATTGTGCATTTGTTATTGCAGGGCTGATATACACATGAGATATTTTGGAGAGCAAATATAAAAACAGATTTTACAAAACAAATTTTATATGGCATTTATGTACCTTACTGTACCAATTTATGTGGTTTTCATCCCAACCAACTTTTTAAACCAAAGTTCATATTTGATTGTACCGGACAAGAGAACCAAGGCACTACAAACTCACTTTACCTGTGTACTTGGGGCAACTGAAACTCACTGTTTTACAAGCAAAATGAACAATATTGTCTAACTGCTCCCCCCGCCTGTCTGGGGAAATGGGGAAAATATTTTCTGTAATGCCGTGAGGTCTGCTTTGAAAATTGTAGAGTATCTGAAGGTTATACACTGTCTGAATGAGACGTAGCCTACTAGACAAACGAAAATCAATCCTGTACAATTCAATTTTGTCTTTAATAACGAACTTTGGAAATGAAGGTGCGTGAAGTGAGGAAGTTTAAAGCTTAAATGTCAGTGAAGATAATTCATACCACCCACTAATATTGTGTACCGGTAATCTTTTTTTTTTTTCTTTCTTTTTTTTTCGGTGATGTTACCCCATTGAATGTGTTTTGCATACAGTGCTGTATTTAAAGATTCTACTAATCATTTGGTAAGAATGCCCTCTAACAAAAAAGAATAAAGATCAGTAATCTGTTAGAGCAATATAATGGAATTACTGATCCTAAATTCATTATCAAAGATGTATGCATTATTTGTAACATGTCAAATGAAAGTACAGTACGCGCAATAAGAAACGCCTCCGTCAATTTCGTTTTCCAACGAAAGTTCGTTATCGATCGAGTAGCAACGAAATTTGGACGAAATTTGGACGAAATTTCGTTATCGATCCAGTAGCAACGATTCTGACGCTTTGTGGACGCATTTCACGCACGACCGCCCGCTCAATTTCGTTCGGCAAATGCGTTGCTCGTTCGGAAAATGCGTGTTCGGAGCTCGGCAGTTTCGTCCAAATTTCGTTAAAAGCGTCCGTGATCCAAGGCGCACATGGAATACAGTACACACGTGTGTGTGTAGTGGCCACATCCACAGCCGCTAGCCGGCAAGAATCACTGCAAGATTAGACTCAACAAGTACTAGTAGTAGCACAGCGGTCGGGAATGAGAACAGTAGACAGGCGTGGAATTCACCTGATTCACATAATACTATTAAGAATGGTAACATGTATACATACATCGATGCCGTTTTCATTGAAGCAATTTGTAAAAGTTTTAGTTTCCCTTACCCTAGACAGAAAGATCCGTCTGTCCGGAGGACTCTTTTGTATTTTGCCATTAACGCCGTCCTCCGTAGACAGACGGAAGGTTGTAGTACCCATTGCTGTGTGGATGTTCTTAACCACTGTCTCTATGGAAAATTGGGTGAGGTACCTCACCCTTCTCGATTGCGTCTAATTCACGGCACTAGGTCGGCAAATTTAAGCTTGAATAGTTAAATCAACTATTCAAGAATAGACTACACTCACCAGATTAATGAATAATCCAATATTTCGGTCGAATTTTCAACGCAAAACACACATCAACCAGCCCGTCGCGTCGTCACGTTCAAACTGCAGAAACATACAGTATGAATCTATTAGCCAATCACATGCGAGGTAGTTTCTACGTGTTTTTTTTACTTAATAAAGTACCTCGCATGTGATTGGTTTACAGATTCAAAATGGCGACCTACAGCTAGCGAACGGCGATGTTGCGATATGGATAAAATTTCTGCATTATAACCGCGTTACTGTGAGTATTTCGATTGCAAAATGTGAGAAATTAACCCCAAATATTGCTGCATAATGTGTCATGTCATGTCAAACTTGTTTGAATGTAAAAAAGCTGTCTAAAATTTGGTTTATCGTAACGTTTGATCTGTGCGCTACTGCCACACAGGAGCTGGCATCATTGACTTCGGTCTGTATACGGAGGGGATCCGTGAAGCCAGACGCAGTCTCCGCGGAACATTCCCCGACGGACAGATACAGACCGATCTTTCGGTCAACCCTTACCCTAGCTGTAAGTACGGCACCGTTAGCAGATTATTCCCTGCATTAAGTCACCTGATACATCACATGTTGGTATGCGGGCTGCATGTAACCAGGGAATGTGCACGTGTGGGAAAGGCGAGTGCGCCGTATGTGCGTCGCAATTGCCATGGCATGGCTCGCTCGGCTGAACGAAACAGAGATGTACGATATGACAAGACCCAGTATAAGGCCTACTAATTGTTCACGTGTTGTTGTTTTTTTTACAAGCAGAAAATAAACAACTGTTGATCATGAAATAGACTAAATTACCAATCAGAGATCATTCGGGTTCATAGTATTTAAGAGAAATCACGCAATTTTGGCGAGGGTGAACCCACAGGAACCCACAGGAACCTTATCGTAGAATGCCGACCAAAAAGAAAATGGTTTCACTAAAATTGCGTGTACGTAAAATCCATTTGAGTATAGAAAGAAAATTAACCCCCAAAAAGAGGAAAAAAGAAATTAGAAGGATTTGTTCGCCGTTATTTGGTCATTAAATATATTTTCTTTCTTCAGCAATTGCGCGTTACATTGCCCGTTTTTTTATTGAATCAGGGCCCTGTTGCATAAAACCCTTACCGCTGGACTTACCGCTCCTTTCTATGCGGTAAGTCTTAAATCAGCGGTAAATTTTATAATCATTGATGCTGACGGTAGTTACTATTGAAATTCAATGGTAAGTTTTATGCAACGGGCCCCAGAAAAGCAAAAAAAAAATAATAATAATATTCAAAACAAGACAATAAGTTTAATTCTTAGTTTGATATCGTTTATTTCTTTATTGGACAGAGAGATAATTCAGACGGTACGTGGAATTTTCAAAGCGACTAATTCAGACTGATTCTTAGTTTGACTTGGCTCTTTCTTTCTTTCTTTTTTTATTTTATTTTATTTTTTTTTGGGGGGGGGGTTTGAGGTTCATGTTCGTTGTACCCATGCACCCATAAGGTTCATTAGGACGAAAATGAAACATTCAGATACACGCGACTTCCCTACACGAAAAATAGATGTTCGTAAATGTGATAGTCAAATTATGATTCATAATTCGAAAATGCACGAATGTTTGTGATTGGATAGGTGCGTTATTGTCGGATTAGCAAACCTTCGGAGTACTGTAGTATCGAGCCTGTTGTATTCAAGGATAAACGAACTTTTGAAATAATGAATTTTATATTCAGAGTAAGACAATAAGTTTAATTCTTATATACCTGTAGTTTGACATCGTTTATTTCCTAGTTGTGAAGCGGGAAGCGAGAGATAATTCTGAAAAGAAGTATATATACAGTCATGCAGACGGAACGTGAAATATTCAAAGCAGCTATGAGATTAAATCTTAAGTTGTTTATTTGTTTGTTTGATTGCTTGTTTGTTGTTATGCTCAAGCGTTGGTGTAATTATATATACATTTTTTTTTTTTTTTTTTTGGGGGGAGGCATTTTTGTAGTACCCAATGCACGTAAAGTTCGCTGATGCGAAAGTGATAAAATGTTCCGTAACACGCAAATTCCCTACACCTTGTAGATGTTCGTACCTAGTGTGAAAATAAAATGTATTACTATTATTTTGTTTCCCCCATTGTTCGATGGGTATAGCAAACCTTCGGAGTGTCAATCCTTTCGTTTTCGGATAAACGAACTTCCTTAACTCACAACACCATGTTTCAGAGTAACAAACTAGTCATTATTTTATTCGGGCATTGGGAATAGTTCAGGAATAAAATATAGAAGGGAGGAAAATCTTTAAGGCAAGAATTACGATGGATTCTTAGTTTGAAATCATTTATTCATTTCCGTGGTGTTCATTATTCCGAAAAAAAGAAAACGGGTGCGCTATTCCGATGGTTACGGCGTTATTTCGAATCCGAAACATGCATATTCCTTGTGCCTATCCATGTTTGTTGATTCGAAAATGTAATCATGCTGCGGGTAACTGCTATAGGGGGCCATATATTGTTTTATTTCTGTCTATTGTTATATTATTATTATCATTATTATCATTATTATTATTATTATTATTATTATTATTATTATTGTTATTATCATTATTTTTATTATTATTATTATTATCGTCTTTAACATTATTAACCAATGTTTTGATTAACGAGCATTTTGTGGGCTGTTTTTTTTTTTTTTTTTTTTTGGGGGGGGGGGGGGCATTGCCCGATTAGCAAACCTTCGGAGTGTCAATCCTTTTGTTTTCGGACGAACGAACTTCCTTACCTCAGAAGAAGAAATCAGTGTAACAAACTAGTCATTATTTTATTCGGGCATTGGGAATAGTTCAGGAAAGAAATATAGAAGGGAGGAATCCGAAACACGCATATTCCGTGTGCTTATACGTCATGTTTATTGATATGCTGCGGCTAAGGGCCTATTGGAGGTCGTTATACCTTTCGTTTGGTGTACGATTTCTTTCGTTTCATATCACTTTATTTGTTCCTTTCATATTCTGAAATATTTAAAGGTAATCTTTCAATTGCCTCGCACTGTGTATATATACATGCATTTTCGTAACGGCGATTTCGCGCTTTGCTGCAGTATTTCGAAGGGTGTTTCATGCCAGCCGCTTCGGTGTGCTCTGTGGTAATGTTTATGTGGTTGTCAGGGAGGTTGTTGATACTTTGTCTGTTGACATTTATTTTCGTACAGGCATGGGCGGATCCAGGAATTCTGTACAGGAGGGGGGAGGGGCGCAACTAATATTTCTGGTGCCACTTCCGGGTTTCACTTCTATTTTTTTTCCACGATAAATAAAGGGGGCGTGCGCCTCATGCGCCCCCTCTGGATCTGCCACTGTTACGTGTGTATCTCGAGTGATGGTGATCGTGTTTCTAAATGTTTATAAAAAAAAGGACAAAATTATCCGAGTGATGCCTGATGATAGTGCAAGTGATGATAATCAACGATGCTGATGTAAAAGACGGCTTGCTGTGGATGCTGAGCGTACGTGCCCTTCGTTTATTTAAATAAGTTTTCCCTCTTTTACTCTTCTTTCCCCTCCCAAGAATGATAAAAAAGAAAATACCTACACCTCACAACAAAAGGAACCACGTGTGAACAACCATCGTTAAGTTCAATCGAAATGTTCATTATTAGCAAAGAATAAGGGGAAAACACGAGTGACGGAAAATGATAGAAGCGACGAGATTGTCTTCTTGTGTATAATGCGGTCTCTTGGGATTGGAAAAACCCCACCCTCTCCCTTTGTGGAAATTTCCACAAAACCAGGTGCGTGCCAGACCCCAGGTGCCAGACGAAAGAATGCGCGCATTTGGTGTAGTATATCGATCGAAGAACTCGCGGGTGAGTTGAGTTAAAGGAATCATTGCAAAGATGTTCTGATGTTCTGGTTCCCGAACTGTAAAAAGGAATTGATTAATCACTCAAAAATGCAATCACAGATTTATATGAAAAGTCTCATATGCCTAGACAAATTCACTGAGATGTCCTATGTGATGCAGCCACCACCCGATTAAACGGCAAAATCATGACAATAAAATTTCACGCTCATCAAAACTGCCTATTACTTTTCATATGAATTTTGGTTATCAACACTCGTTCGTGGATTTGTTTGTTTGCATGTTTTGTGTGTATTATTCCTCGATCCTGAAAGACGTAATAATTATTCGCATCGAACGTAAACTGTTTACCGTAACTAAGCCTATGGCGCATTCGATCCATTCAACTTGCAGTAACCTTTAAGGCAGTACAACTGTAAGTAGCACATGGTGCATTCTTTTGAACCACGTGTTTCGCATATCGGCACATCCAAACACATTAGCGATCGTCCTTATGGCAAACTTTCCGATTACAGTCAGGGGAGAAGAAATCGTAATACTGTACATGTACTTACGAAAGTGATTATGCTTAAGATCAAATAAAATGAAGAAGTTTGAAAACAACTTGGCAACACTCAATCAAGTTTTGCATTCTCTCACACAAAAGCTCTCTTGAGAAAATGAAAGCATTCCCTCTCCCCTGCTAGATAATGGAAGTTTTCATTACTAGCCCAGCAAGTTTTGGGAGTGTACATGAATGTTTTTAGGATAGAGTCAAAAGGGACCTAAGTTTTCGATCATAGCAGAATCTTCGTCAGAAGCAAAATGGCAAGTAGGCAGAAAAAGCAACCACACACATGTAAAGCGACTTCACACAACAAGAACAGTCAGGAACAGGCAAGGGACAAGGAACAAAGAAAACAAAAGGAGAGGGTAGGATGTCATGGGCAAGGAGCCCAACAGGTAAAGGGAGGGGGATTAGAGCAGGAGGATGGACAGACAAAAGGCAGGGGAAGGTTAGTAATGGTCGTGAGGGCCAGGGGGCAACCATTGAAGGAAAAGGATGAATATGGAGGCAACATCAAACAAGATAAGGAACAACAGAGAGACAAAGAAAGGTAAAGAGTGAAATAGCAACAGCAAAGGGGGGGGGGGTGAGCAAACAGCAAGCCCTAGAAAGGATCTGTACAAGTACCAAGAGGAGGCAACAAAATGAAAGTTAGAGTCAATCAACAAATGCAATTAACCATATCAAAGTATGGTAATATTAATACAGCAATAATGATGATATTGACAAAACAAATTAGAATAATCATTAAAGCACATAAAAAAAGGGGGGACACAAAGTCCATGGGAGAGAAAATGTATACTTGCAAAGCAAGTATCAATAGGCAAATTAAATACGTTTCAAAGAGCTGGTTCATATGAAATCACCTTTGATTTATGATTTTACAAACAAGAATTTTCATCGCTTACTTATTTCTTTTATTACTTTAGTAATGTCATGATATTTCATGATGGTATGTGTTTTGTCTTTACATGGCAAGATAGGGTTTTTTTTTCCATCCAGGGTCAAAAGAAGAAAGTGATAGAAAGATAACTGAAAGGATAGAATGGAACACCTACTCAGCAGGCAACACTAAAACAGCCCCCAGGGCCAGGCCATGTCGTCAGTGTCACTCTCGTCTTAGATCATTACAGGCCTACATTGTACATGTATAGGCTACTCGTTTCGTACTCGTCATCGCCAACGTCATGATGGTCGGTCACACGAAATAAATTGCATCATCATAAGAGCTCTTATATCAACACCACTAGATAGTGTAGATTCATTATCATTATCACTATCATTCCAGTCGATCTCATCCACCGCGAAACCCTCAAAATCCTCAAAATCATCGTGGTTAATACTCTCACAAAACACATCTGTAAACGATTCAGACATCGCAGACCTAGCTACACATCTTGCACACAAAAATGAAATGGAGGTGGAAAACTACGATGAATACACAAAAAATATCGACGATGGCATTTTACCGTAGCAGAAAATACACAGAGTATCTTGCACCGGGAAAAAAAATGGATGTGGAAAACTACGATGAGGAAAACTAGGGTGAAAACCCGATGCGTGAAGACGAACGATGAAGACACTTGGTACGGTAAAAATACTTACACGGAAACAAACGAGTGGGTACGATATTCTCGCACACACGAAGATAATCGACACATCGTTCAATCGAAAAACTCAACAAACACTCGAACAAAAACTCACCCCAAATTGTGGCAAACACGGTAATCACTTAATAAAAATGAGAAAAAATACTCTCTAAAGTATGATTGTACTCTGAAAAGAAAGGGATACAATGATACGAAAGCAAAAGAGAGAAAATGAGAGAAATGGACGGGAAACCTAGAGAACTTCGACGAAAGAAGAGCTAGCAATTCGCGATTAGAGCTAACTTTCCTGTGTGTGTGTGATCGCGTGTAAAGGGTTGAAAGCGTTGAAAGCGCTGAAAGCGTTGAATGCGTCCACAGCTTCGGAAAAGCGTTCGGGGATTTCGTTGAATTCGTTGAATTCGTCCAAAATCCGTCCATGAAGTCTGGACGCAAAAAGCGTTGAAAACGTCCCCGACGAAATCAACAACGAAAAAAGCGTTGGGACGAAATTTGGACGCACTTTCGTCGGGCGTTTTCTATTGCGCGTACTGTATAAATGAAGGGATGCCAATATGTAGCAAAGTATGTAGAATTTGCTATATTGCAGAAACCTGAAGTTTGAATTGAAGCCTGTAATGTTGACTTCTACCCATGTCACGCTGAGTTTATAGGCTGCAGTATTATTGACACCTGATAAATGCATTTTAATAACAATTGCCATATTGCAGTGTGCTGTAACAAAGTCTGCTGATATTGTGTTCTGCAAGACTGAAAGCAGTTATAAAGCAGATCATTGCACCTTATTTTTTCTACTAAGTGTCAGTAAAGTAATTTCATAACAATTATAATCTGTGCATGTATTCACAAACGAAAATCAGAATTGACTGTGACATAAAGATACACTATATGTATTTTGTAATTGATGCATGATGTGTATAAATAGTTTATATGTCGTGATTTACCACCCCGCTTTCTTTTTATCCCATTCCTTCCTGCCAAATCTAGGTTGTGATTCATTTTGTGCTTAGTATGGGTTCCCTAATCTGCTATATTATAGACACTTCCAAGTAAGTATTACCCGACAATCCTTGTTCAGCATTTTCATGCATTGATCATAATCATTTCGCTTTTGCACAAAGAGACTATGGTTTCTGCCCAGACAGCAGAGTGTGTAGCTGCAGAAACTGTACACTTGTCTTCTTCTACAGGGGTCTCCCTCTATGTAGACATTTGTTTCCAAAGTGTGACAATTTAACATCATAGCAAATGACTTTGCTCTGCTGTCTAGAAACCATGGTTTCTTTTATTATAATCAATATACCCCTGCATTGGACACCAAACGCCTTCACTTGCCACTGCCCGGCCTGTAGTTGTGCGATGCATGTTTAAAATAGTTGCATTTAGGCCTGCTTGCTTTGGCCACATTTAACCATGGTGGTACTCACCTTGCTTTTGTTATGAATTCACATGTTCATTTGTGGGTCATCAATGCTCTGCCAAGCATTTTCTTTTTGTTCAAATATGTAGCTTATCAGTCATATTCATATTTATGCATACATACGCTGACATATTATCAAACTGTAATCACAGTTTTAAAAAATATTATTCATTTGTTATCAAAAGGTGGCAGTATTATAAAATCTATATCTAGAGTAGTACCTTGGTGGAGGACACAGTGAAAGTATGCACTTGAAGAATTATGAAACAGTGGGCATTCATTCTACAGATGTTGTATAACAGTAGCCCCCTTTTACATTGTTTTACTGAGAACTTGCACTTGCATGGTGTTGAATTTAAATTAATGAATCAACTTATCTTCTCATTTTCTTTTATGTTCACTACTTAATGTTGATACTTGTATGGCATCTTATGTTATTCCATTAGAAATGTTACAAGTGTATGAATATTTACGGTGAACAATACTTGTTTGGTTGCTACCATGTATTCAGGACTGCACGTAGATAATCAGCTGTTATATATTTCATCCTTTTTTTTTGCGCGCTGTGCCTAATGTTGGGAGACTTTTGACAATTGCCTCCTGTAAACTGTGATTACCGAGATTATAGATACATATTTCCAGTGTGTGAGCAAGACAAAACTCTTTGACTGCATTTTCACCCTGCTTTTACATTTTCAGGGAAAAGTCATTGAACCAGAATATTTCTTTACCGCAGTTGTGAATATTTAGGTGATACCTCGGTTACTCATATTCAGCGTGGAACACGCTGCCACCGATTGTGTAATTTTTACAAATGGTCTGCTCTCGCTGTATGAGGTTGCTAGTGTGGACAACACCTGTAGGGTCAGTTCCAGTTTACTGAGCCGAAAAATGTACTGGAAGGTCACATCTGGCTATTCCCAGAATGGTTTCAGTAAATGATAGATACCTCAAACTTTCTGTTTTGTTATTTTTGAATGTCTGTGTATGTGTGTGTACGGGGGGGGGGGGGGGGGGGGGGGGGGGGGGGGGGGGGGGGGGGGGGGGGGGGGGTAGTTGACTTTTTTTTTTTTGCATTCATCAATGTAAAGATATAAGAGTGTACCAGCTTTGACTTATATAGTTATTCTTGTATAATTGGTTTGAGACGAGTACATGAGAATATCAGTTTTAAATGCTGTGCCATTCTCTCTGTGTTTAAATATTTTGTTCAATAACCATACTGTAATTTTTTCCCCTCTGTCAAAAAGCTCATACTATTTATGTCATCATATCAGTCAAATGTTTACAATATTTTTCATGATTCATTTCACAGGAAGCAGAGCACTGTATGTTTTACATTGTTTGATCCATTTCATGGACTTTTGAGCAGCTTGTAGCTTTCCATTTTTGAAATGTCTGGAGAGGGAGAGAGAGAAAGTGTGAGAAAGAAAGTATCAATCTGTCATTATTGATTGATTCATCATGTACATGAACGTGTTCATTGCATTTTATCCATTCAAAGGTATGCAAGGGCCTGATAGAGGGTACATCTCATTCATATGAATGTCCGCAAATTATACTATTGTTCCTATTCTTCAATGAAACAATTTTTCAGAGGTGAAATAGCAAATCATATCAAACGTAGATTCTCTGGACTGTAAAAGAGAATATGAATTATAAAGCTTACGATGCCTGTCCTACTGAAAAACTGTAAATTGATACATCACTCTCTGTATTATGAAACATTATTTATTGATGTTATTTAAAAGCTTAAACAGTGATGTATGATATCAATATGATAATGACAGCCAATCAATTTTGTTGAAACTGTAGGATTTGCATCACTCCTTTTCAAATAAAAACAGTCGCTATCTTTTTATTTACTTGTCCCATGATACTTGCGAGGTACATTATAAATATGGGGGGGGGGGAATCCCTCCTCCCCCCCACCCAAAAAAAAAGCAAAGAAAAAAAAAAGCAAAGCGTGCCCATGCAGAGAGAACTGTATGCTTACTACTGACCCTCTTTTCACTCATTTCCCCACTCACCTCCTGCCTCAACCCCCTAGGTGATCGTGGTGTTCATAGTAAGCTTGGGATCATTCGTCATTTACATTCTGCAACTAAATGAGTAAGTGATTAATTTGACTGAATCGCCAACAGCAAAAAAAGAAAAAGAAATTAACAACTTTAAAAAAAAAGATCATCGAGTGAAGTGTAATTAACCCCGCGTTTCTCTCCTGTGTGGTTCCCCGATCCCTACACCCCCTTCAATGGTTCACTATTAACCGGTCCATCCGCCCCTTCATCCATTCATCTATCTGTCCATCCATCCATCCATTCATCCGTTCATGCATTTCTCCGTCATTAATTTGTCCATTCATCCATTACTTATGGTCATACATGTATCTGCCAGTATTCCAAGCTTCATTCCCGTAGAAAATCCATAGACAATGCCCCGTTTTCGTCTGGTGGCCTCTCAAATCCCAGTATTTATAGATAGAAGACAAGTTTTGATTTCTTTTATTTTGTTTATAGAGCGAGAATGGAGTCGTGTAATTCTTTTGTTAATAATTGCCTCATATTGTATCCCATACAATATAACTTAATGTACCAGTCTGCTCACATCAAGAATTGTCAAAAGTAATCAGAACAAATTTGAAATGTGGCAAAGGTAGCAGGAAAGTACAAATCATCATGCCTCAGTCAGGTGTTAAATTTGTCTGATAGGTTACAAGTGTCTATCCAAACTACACTGTATATCAAAAGTTGAAAAGCACAGAGATATTGAATCAGGCATCTTCCAGAACATCTCCATACAGGATTACTGCTAGACAATTGAATATTATGCAATTTTGTGTCTTGAGCTACCAATGCAGAAACTCTGTTGGATAGAGAACATGCAACTTATTATTCTTTCATCGTTAAGATTTAGAAGTAAGAGAGCAATTAGGTACTACCAAAATTGATCCTGATCAAAATCATATTTGATATTTATGAGGAGATCAATAAGGAACATGATGTGATAAAGCTACTGCTGAATTGCTCAGAGTGGTAATTTTGTTTTGTTTGTTTTTTTATTCAGAATGATATCTGTTGGTTTTAATATATTTGAGGAAAAATAGAATAATAGAAATAGAATAATGTCGTGTAAAGTGTTTTGAAGTACATTGTACTCTGGACAAAGTAAAAAATCAGATGGCATAAAAATTGTTAGGATTTATAGATGAAACTATCAGAAAAAAAAAGCATAGATGCCTGCACATGGTTAGAAGAGTCAGTGGCAAAGAATGAAGAGTTTGATTAGTATGATTTAAAAAAAAAAAAAAAAATTCCCAATGACACATGCTGTGTTCTTACTCTGCATGGGGTGTTCTCGCTATTGTTTCAATAGCATCTTGGACAGCCAGTGTGAACAGGGTACAGAGTTGTATGTAGTAGCCCTTGTTGGAAGAATGGTCAATGAATGTATCCTTCAGAGCCGAAACTTCCCTCACTTTGGAGTAAATACAAATAAGTCCGTGCTTGATCTCTATGTAACAGTCACTGAATAGATTAGACTACTCTTTCTTTTCCATATAATGGAAGAAGAACAAATAATATGCCAGTAAAGAACAAGATAGGAAAATGTGGAATAGTTTGTTGACTGGATATAGCTTGAATATTCTATATCATACCGTATGTTGGTCTGTTGGGGGTGGGGTGGGAGGGCTATTAAAATAAAAAAGAGAAAAGAAAAAGCCCTGAAAGGGGGGGGGGGGAGGACTTCGTTCATGTACAGTACAATGTGTAAAATCAAATCCATACAGAATATTGTAAAAACCCTTGTTTAGGCTCTCATAAAGAATTTCTTTACATGAAAAATATCACCCAGTTTTTCCCATATCTGGAAGATTATATAGAAGATGTTCAGTGGATGAAATTGATATAGGTGTACCACATTTCAAACCCTGTTAACTCCACATTCACCCTCATAGACTAGTTTTGTTGATTTTTCTTTGAGTGTGTGTCCATTGCCTGTTGTGCCGTGTTTTTTTTTCTAATTTCTTATTCAAGTACATGTACTAACATCTGTGTGGTTTATCCAACTTGTGTGATAAATGCCATTAAAGTAGAGTGTAGCAATTACCGAAACTGTACTGTGGCAGTCTTTGGTCGAAACAACTTGCCTGCCGTCATGCCGCTGTGTAACCTGTTAAAACTTGATATCTTGAATTTAGTAGCAGCAAGTGTGGACTTTGTATTAAAGTGATTTGTGTGTAAGATATATTTGTGAATAATTCCCCTACCTAATATGTGTGATACTCCAACAACTGCATGATGTGTCCTACTGTTTTTATATCAAGTAAAATAAAGTGTTACAAAGAGAGTAAAGATGAATCCCTGTCTCTAAGAGCCATGTAATGTGTACTCAAGCCGATGGAAAGGAAGTATACTCCAACTGGAGGTCATCAAACTTTGTATGGTTATTTATGCTACATTCTATCTGGTTTTTCTTTTGATACCATTGAGGATAATGCCATCTTGTGTAACTCTGGAATTCTGTTCTCAGTTCTCATGCCTCATTCAGTATACAAACATGCAGGTGGTTCAGGTTCGCCGAGAACAAATTGATTCTTTCATGAATTGAAGAATGATTGAATTTTGTCACTCAGTGGATAGAAATTGTACCTGCATTGTAACTTGCTGAAGCTGGAAAACAAAGAGAAAGAAAGAAAAAAAAAAGAAATACAATCAAAACAAACTATTGAGATCTCATGTATAATACAGAACTTTATAATTTGTGCTTTCATTGTGTAGATTGGCAATAGATATGAATTGCTCTGAGGCAGATCAAGGTTTGAAAAATGAATGTGGATAGTTTTCAAAACTGCCAAGGTGCATCAGAATTAGTTGTGCTCCAAAGGATCCTTACAGTTTCCTGAAATTTTGCTACATGAGAAAAGAAAATGTGCCACGAGCTACCTTTGAAAATATCCTTCTATGTGGATCTAGCCAAAAATGTGTATGCTGACCTGATTTCTTTAATATGTTATCCGAAGATGGTATTTGGTATTTGAAAATATATGTTTTGAAGTCTGCAGCTCAAGCTCTAAAAGAGTGAAGCATAATGAGAAATGATGATTTCTCCTTGAAAAAATATGTTGTTTTCTTTGAGAGCTGTCGGGTCCTCAGTGTCACTGGCAGAGAAAATTACAGAATTCTTAGTCTTGACGCTGCTACATGTGATACTTTGTGACAAGAATGTAGAGCTGCTTAGATTACGACTTGAGGTCATGTTGCAGGTACTATTGAAGTATGTCAAGCCTACAATATCTAATTACGGCTCATAAAGGGTAAAATAATTGCAGAAAGTATGGTGGAGGGTATACCTAGGCACTTGAGAGCAACGACCTTGCCGGGGTGTCTGCACTGTGATGTAATGAATGCTTAATTGCCCACAAAAATAATATTCATCAACCTCCCTCCCCCTTGTCAAATTACATACATGCACTTTACACATTGAAAGGCACTCCGTAGGTGATGCGGAAGGGGAGTGCAAAACGAATGATTTCAGAATGGACGAGGCCTGACGGAATAATGGTACATGCTGGGGCTCGCGCGTCCATAGGCTGGACGGAGTGTAAAAACAAGGATGTTTTTAGAAGCAGTTTGGCAAGAGTACGGCATGTGTCTTGTGGTGGCGTGTTCGCCACTTCCTTCCGGGAATGTGGAATGATTAATGAGGGCTGATTGAGGGTGGGGGGAAGGGGGGGGGGGGGGGTTGAAAGAAAAGAAAGAGATTAATGTGGCACGTGTATTCTCCGTGAAATGGATATTGTTACTGGTCTTGTAAGCTCTCCGCTATGTGCTGTCTCCTCGTAGTGAAGGAATGAAGTGAAATGAAAGTGTAATGAAGTATTTCTTAAAAGTGTCAGATTGTTAAGCATGTTCCATGGCCCGCAATATAAAGACACACAATGAAATTTTATTTCACAAAGATATTGTTGCCAGATATTCTCAAAAACAATGTTGTTACAATCCTTTTATTCAGATGTTAAACCTGTTCTCATTGAAATTCTAGAATGCCCTTTGAGTGTAGTTCAGGACTAGCAAGGTTCCCATTGGTAATATTTTATATTATAGATGTTCTAAGCTGCAAAGAGCTTTTTTTTTTTCTAGGAGAAGACCCTAGATGATGTTTTTGCCGACTTCTAACCTGTGTAGGGAAAAGAAAATCACGACCTATAGGCCATACCCCCAAGAAGTATCTTCAAAAATACCAAAATCAAGTAACTGCTCTCCTGTTTTATGTATGATAAAGTGATTTGAAACATTCTGATTATTTTCCTCCATGTGAAAACTGCAACCCAGTCTGAAGCCATTGCCGAATTGTACTAAATTGTGTCTACACACATACATGTACACACACACACACACATACAAACTGTACAATACTGTCTGTTCAGAGACACACAGAGGGATGAGCACACAGATCTATTTCTTTGTATGATTATAAAATAGCAATTAGTTTACATTTCCTCTACAAGTCTTGGGTGGTTTTTTTTTTCTTTCTTTTTAGTTCATCTTTGTTCCCTGCTCTCCAATTATGACGATACATGGAGATCTATATCAACCACATACTTTATATGACTTCAAATAATTGTTTTTTTTTTCTCTTTGTTTGTCTTGGAGGGATTTTATCAGCACTTCACTCTATCTTTAATTCATCAACTTCAAAAGAGCTGTAGAGAAATTAGTGAACAACCGGAGGTCTGTTATTGCTTCGAGGTGCTGATTGATTTACGCTGGTTCGGAACACATTTTTGGGCTCATTATGCATTCTTGCGTTTGTAGTTGGCGGAAGTGTGTGGAATTTCCTTGTGATCGATGGCATGTCAACTATGAGGTGACATGCCTACAAGTGTTCAATTTGCAAAGCATCACATCAGAGTGTTGCTGTTGATTTATTTTTTCTCAGAAGTTATCAATTTCCTTAGGCTTGTTTGTTGAGACTTGTGTTTTTTCTGTGTTCTCTCCCCACCCCCCCTTTTTTTTGGGGGGGGGGGTGGTGGATGCATTGTATATCATTTAGGCAAATACTTGGAAACTTTTCAAAATCTTTGCTTAGTTGAAATTATGATAATCATATCTGCTTTCCTGTAACACATTCAAAACGTAAGACCTGCCTTATCTTGATGTTTGATCAATCTCTGCACATTATGAAGAATTAATCTTGTTTGTTTTCTTCTTTGATAAACTGATTGGAAGCAGCTTTCAGAAGAAAATGAAAAATGCAGAAAATGTTTCTCCTATAAGTTGAAATAAGTGCATGAAACATACCCAACCAATGTCTAATGTGAGTAGATTAATGCCTAAGAGGAATATGAAAGTGCCTGTGAAATTCATGCCACCTGTTGAGTGTTACATGAAAGAAAACCAAGATTAACACAAGTATGTAAGTGTGATGTGTGGCCAGCTGTTAAGAGGCATCATACTCATGAATGCTTTCTTTCCCGTATTGCCACTATATGCTACTTACCTCTCAATTCGGAGACTGACAGAACTATTAGACAGCATAGAATCTTGAATTTTCAGTGGTCAAATTTTACTCAATTTGCATAACAAAATAATTATCATTTTTAAACATCTATTTACCAATTCTCATAACAGTATGTATACACATCTACTGAAGATAAGGCAAGACCTGTTCAACTGTTTTGGTACCTCAGAGGCAAATAATGAATGTCAGGCAATTTTCTGTCTTCAAGCCATTTGTGTTGGTAAAAAGCAAGGTCACATTCTTTTGGGGTTGTGCATGATTGAAATTATAAATTATCAAACATTAAACCTTTGATATCTCAAACTATAATGTTGAAGATTAACACGGATATGGCAACAGTTAGTTTGCTGTCATACAATTTGTGTGCCCTGTGTAGCTCCTGGAAAAAAGAAAATAACAAGCAGAAAAAAATAAAAGATAACATAGGATGTTGCCCAAAATCTCTAGGCATACATGTCAGGATTCCTGCTGCAGCCCAGATGTTCATTAGCCAACCAATTATTCAACTAATGTGAGAAAGAGAGAAAGATAAACATAATGGCCGGAATTCACGAAGGTGATACAAATGAAACCATGGTTTAAACCATGAACAAAAACCATGGAACGCCAAGTGTCGCATGGAATATTTCATTACGAAATCAGTCATTTCGTCAATGAAATGATTATTTTGTAACGAAATGACAACATTTTGTAACTAAATAAACATTTCGTCCACAAAGTGATAATTTCATTAACGAAATGGTCATTTTGTCGACGAAATGACCATTTTCGTAACGAAATATTCCGTGCGACACTTGGCGTTCCATGGTTTTTGTCCATGGTTTAAACCATGGTTTCATTTGTACCATCTTTGTGAATTCGGGCCTAAGTGTTTACCATTGGCTTAGTGCAACCATTCTGTCTGTTTCCAACAGATTTGTGTGTTCTTAGATCTATTCTGTCTGACATAGTACTGATTGTACACAGTGTATGTGGTCACAAACAGAATATATATACCCCTGACAGCACATCAGTCCTCTTGGCATAGTGTAAATACTGATATTTATGATTGATTATCCGCTCGGGTTGCACATGTCGTCATTAATCGCAGATGTTTATTTGAACATTCTATTTCCTTTTAGAAATAGAGGGGAAAAAAAAAAAAAAGGAGGCCGGCTTTGCATTACCTCTCACACGAGCAACAGTCAAGAGACAAGCTTTTCATTGTCGCTGACATGAATCGTTGCGAAAACGCGAACACCTGCCACGGTTCTTGACAAAAGCGCGAGTAATCGCCCAGATTCATCATTGTTACCGCCACTTTTACTCGCCGTGCCTATCACCAGTGCATTACTCATTCCTTTGTTCATTTCCAAATTGATATATGTATGTGTTGTGTTCTCTAGTGCCTGTCGTGCTGTTTGTAAACTGCATGCGTGTCGAATTTGCTTCTTTTTTTTTCTCTCTGCTCATTCTGTCTGGTGTTTTTTTGTACTGTTTGTTATTGCTGATTATTTTTTTATGTACCGACTGGTGTTGAAACCATTTGTCTCCATGTCTGAGCTGACAGCGAGTAAATAGCAGCTCATGCACTAGGTTTATCTCAAAGACATAATTACTTACAACAGGTGACAATTAGTTTATACATATAAAGTGATTTTGTGTTACATTGTGTGATTAGCTTTCATATATTCACAAATTAATGTATTTATTGATCTAGCTAGTTCAAAGGTTAAATCTTATGTAAGTGTTGATTTGTCTATTTTTTTTTAAGTAATGGCAGTTCAAAGGATAGTTTTATTAAGTATACAATATAGTATAAAGGAGCTTTTATTTGAAATGATTTATTAATCGCTCAGATTCCCACATATTCATGATCACATGGACAAATGTCAACCAAACTTATGAACTAGCCTGAATCTATGCATAGTGAGCTGTACATACAAGAATGTATTCATGTTTGTGCATAGCATTGAAGCTCTCTCATTAAAAAAAAAAATATTTGTGTTAAACCTTGACCATTGTGATATTGGTTCCATGTAATTGCTCTGATCCTAGTTGAAGCAGAGGGCTAAATGATTGGTGCTGTTCCATGATACACTGTAGGTAGGCCAACTAGATGTTCATTCTTATGATGTGTGACTGTATTTTCCTCCGAGATCTAGTTATGTATCATTGAATTACTGAGTAGCTTGTTCCTGTTTGAACGTAGAGTCTGTCTGAACTTTAAAATTCTAGTTCCTATCCTAGTAGCTGCACTGGAGTGTTATAAGTACAACTCAGGGCAAGCCCTCCAGTTGCCAGGAATAGCCAAGGTCATATATTTATTGAAATTGTACACAAAATATAATATGTCAGTAAAATTGAATAAAGCTGGCTGCAACAAAGGGTGCAACAAACTTTGCAACACCAAGTTGCAGCAGTATAGTTAGTGAGAGCTACTGTAGGAATCATTGAATGACATTGTTGTAGAATCACCTTGTCGGCCATCTTGATCAATTGCCAGAAGTGGCAAAACAAGTTTGCAAGATTGGTGGGTGGATGGGTGGGTGGGTGGGGGCACAACAGGTGGCGACCTTCCTACACCTACCGTGTACAGTATGTCCCAAAAAAATTACAACCAAATTTTCGCATTGATAACATCCAATATGATTAAACTGTCTAAATGCTACTTCAGGGTCTTAGAATATAACATCTTAGCTCCATTTTGCAGAAAACCCCATTCAATTTGGTTAAGCGGTCACAGAGAAATGTGAAAAGTTGTAAAGCATGTCATGAGTCTGATTCTTCCAAGTTTAGCACTTCGATGCTTTTGTGTGTGAATACAATAGACAGAACTTGGAAGGAAGAGATTCTTGACATCCTCTACAAAATTCCTCATTTCTCTTTGACCACTGAAGCAAATCGAATGGGGTTTTCTGTAAGATGTGGGCAATGAGTAATAGTTTCATACCCTGAATTTTTATTTCGATTGATTCAGTATTTTTAAAGATATCATTGCGGAGGGTCCCGTTGTAATTTTTTTTTTGGACGTATGGTACAGTGATACTAGTAATTCCTTTTCAGAGCAGCCTCATCATAGGCTGCTATGATTTACTTGGGGTAGTGCTTCAGAGTTTGTAATTCTTATTTTTTCCAGATTTGCAGAGAAGTTGTTTCAAGATCCATGGATAATTCGTGTGTAGTGGGTCAGGGCACCCATGTAAACTAGCTTGTGGTTATCAACAGCAACATATTTGTCCACAGTGCTGGTGTGGCATGTTAAGGTTAACGTTCCTTTCAATAAAGAGGTAATCGTGATATCTGCTGTGAGACCGTGTTGTCTGCAAGAGTATCATCTTGTCGTAGAATTGGCACCTCTGCATTTACGGCATATTTTGGGGAAAGATTATGTGGAACTGTTTGAATTTGTTAGACCTGCACAAACTAAGAAAAGTTGCCAGTTGGACAAAGAATCAGTGGCTCTTAATCTTCTGAATATACGTTGCCAGGATATTAAAGAGTCATGAATAACTTTAGCAATGAAGGGGCTTTTGAAAACTCTGCTGCCAAAACAAACAGTTATGAACAACAAAGGGGGTTAAATGGAATAATTCTTTAAAAACTCTACCTTATCAAATACTAACAACATTTGAGGAGTAAATGTTATGATAAAAAGACATGGCACCAAGGCACAGAAGTGTGGTTTCTAGGATGTGATTGCTCAACATTTTGATGAATATTAGGTCATTTAACCCCCCTTGTTCCCCCCGTGAAATAATAATGAAGCTTTCTTGTCTGGGTTTGACTTTCAGTCATGATTCTGACATCTTTAATTGTGTAATTTTGAGAAGTCTCACTCGACTTCTCTAAGACCATGTGGATCTTCAAAGCTCAAGTATAGCTTTGCTTTCAGAAAAATGTGATTCATGAGGAATGGGCAGAGCTTTCTTCAGACATGTATTGTAGTGGGCATGCAGTGAGGAGTGTGACTTATCTGTGGTTTCAACAATCTGGTAGACACCTCTGGATTGTTATACATTGTATGTGTGTGTGTGTGTGTTTGTGTGTGTTTATTATGATTATTTAGGGTGATTTCTTCTTTAGATGTACCTTAATACCATTTTTTTTTTTTGGTATCGTCGTAGAGTGAACAATTCAGCTGGCCGATTACCTGAGGGTTGTCCAGAATTAACCTTCAAAGGACTAGCACAGTACACATATAAAAATTCCTCTATTTTTTTTTTTCAATGTCATGTCATCACAAGCATTGCACAACTTGATATTAAGTACTTTGATATTCAATAATTTATTTGAGTAATTCTAGGTCAGACAAAGTCGATATTGAAAATGAAAAATACATGGAAATCTCCCCTACCCATGAGTGGTCATTTTGATGTCATGTTAAATTGAAAAGCTATGCCATTTTGCCCAAATGCCACTTTCATTGGCGATGCATGGCTACGTCAGCAGGCAAACAATATCCCAGTTCGGGAGCGCGGTTTGCGGGGCCGCACTGCCTGCATGCGGCAATGTACATTTTTCATTGCCCACTCCATGTATATTTCATGCAGATGTATATTTCATACTGCCCATCGCATTATGCAGGGGGGCCATTTGATATGCGCTGCCGCACTCTCTCTGTGACGAGTGCATTTCTGCAGTGGCGTCTTGGTGGGCTTTTTCCCCGACCTCTTTCTCTGCTGCAGCAAATTGGAGTTGTCGTTCAGTCCCCCCCCCCCCCCCCCCCCCAAATCTGGTGGCTATATTTTTCAAGTACGTATTTGTTACCCTTCAGCATCTTGCTTCCTTTTCTCTACCTCTCTCTTTTCTTGCTCTCTGTTGCAATAATTTTTTTGTGTTATCTCTTCTCCGGTTGTCCTTTCTGATTGATTCCCATCTTTTTGTGGTGTAAAAGTCTTCTGCCCTCTTCATCTAAACAAGAGTGCTAAACTGTACATGTGAACGGGGCCGTTCATCGCAGCAATGTTGTCTGCTTCCCCTCGCCACAGTTACAGACAACTCCGTTGGCCGTGTAGAGCTAAATTTGAATTAAAATGACATTGACTCTCTTTGGTTGGTTCTGACATAAAGGTTGAATATCAGAGGCCAATTATCTTTTGGTTCAAATATTGATAATTTCTGAGAGAAATGTTTCATATCTCAAGATAATGATGATTATTATTATTATTATTATTATGATGGTGCGTGCAGTAGTAATACTTAGAATGATATAAAGGGCAATGGTAACAGTGATAATAGTAATGATACAAAATAGTGATATTTATTCTGTGTAATCTCGTTCAGGGTTACCTAGTACTATTCTGCCACAGGACGTTGTAACTACAAGTCCTCCAGCTGTGGCAGGCATCCACTGTAGTACAATGTATGTACCTATGCCTCGGTTGAAGACATTGTCGCTATTGCATTCGTGTCCCAGGATGAGTGCACCACGCTGGATTTGAACTCGGGGGGGATCCTTCTTTGGAGCCTCCAAAGCCATTTCATTCCTCCGTACCACCAAATCTTGTAGGTTGTGGGGTGGTGCACCGGCTGGGGAGTTACACTTCGATGGTTTGACATGGCTGGTCGATCTCAAAAGCATCAAGTTGTGATTGAAGGTATCAATAATGCATGTTTAATAGATAGCTAATCACCCAGAAACACTGATTAGGCTTAAAGATATTCACACACTCACAGACGCGCACAAGCACACGCGCACACACACGCACAATAGCACTTAGAGCATCACATACTCATGCGCCTTATGTTCACATATCATTATTGAGGGCTCTGGATTGAGCTAGAAGGTTACACCTCCTTGGGCTGAGGATTGCCAACACATCATGCTGTTACAACTGGCGTGTCTCCCTCATGAATAAATAGTTACAATCACGCATCCTTTCGCCACACTTCCAGCTGCTGACCGCAAGAAGCTAAAGTCCAACTTTTACAGTGAATGGGAAGCTACTGGATGAGACATTTTGCTGCTATGCAACAATATTCTCAGTCTTTGTTTGCAGAATGATGGGCATAATGTGCAAAAAGAGACATGAAGATGTGTGAATTTCCATCAATACTTTCTTTATTCATATTAGTCTACTATTGTAGTATCAGGAATTCTTACAGCGTATTCATCTGGAGTGGGTAGCTCATGAAACTTATAACCAAAACTTTTAAAAAGATTTATAACTTTGCATGGACTTCAATTGCCCGCTTTTCCCCAAACTTTCCCATCGTATTTTGCCGGTCTTTCCACATTTGCGAGCTCTGCACGCATGCAGCGGAAACCTCTCCCTGTGGAAAGTGCCGGCTGCTTTTTCCATTTAGAACCAGCTAGTTTGTTGTCGAGGTACGTAATGTATTAGTTTCTTCACATTTCATTTCATTTCATTTCATTTATTTCCACATTAAAAACAACAATCATTACATTTCAAGTCATAGTATAAACATATTCATTGTGGGGGACCAATTAAAGCCTTTCAGGCTTGTTGGGAATAGGCCCCAAAGTAAATACAAGACTTTCTCAACTTACAATATATAGATACAAAATATATAGAACACAAATGGTGCACAATCAAAGCAGGATGAAGAAGGAAAAAGAAGAGAGTAAAATACTGGCAGAATATACAAAACCATGTTGCTATTACATACGGAAAGTGCGTCTAAAATTGTTTCTGAACTGCTGTAATGATTTGTAGGTTTTCAGTTCTTTTGGTAAAGTATTCCACAAAATGGGACCTTGATAAAAAATTGTTGACTTGGCTAATTCGGTTCGATAAAGGGGAGGATGAAAATTTTGTTGGTTTCTTGTATTATAAGAGTGGATACTGCTGTTGAGATGAAAACATGGTTGTAAGGGGGCTGGTAATGCACCAAATAAATACTGTTGCATAAAAATTCCTGTTTGGAAGGAGATTATATCTTGAATTGGTAATATATTCATTTTTTTGAATAATGCAGAAGTTT